>NC_042968.1:47588849-47703849 GCF_901001165.1 Salmo trutta
ATAACAAAGACCACATAGACCAAAGCAATATAGGACATACCAACACAACATATAGAGGACATAACAAAGACCAACATAGAGGACATAACAAAGACCAATATAGAGGACATAACAAAGTTCAACAACAATACATATAGAGGACATAACAAAGTTCAACAACAATACATATAGAGGACATAACAAAGACCAACAACAATACATATAGAGGACATAACAAAGACCAACAACAATACATATAGAGGAAATAACAAAGACCAACATAGAGGACATAACATAGACCAACAAAGGGGACATAACAAAGACCAATATAGAGGACATAACAAAGTTCAACAACAATACATATAGAGGACATAACAAAGACCAACAACAATACATATAGAGGAAATAACAAAGACCAAAATAGAGGACATAACATAGACCAACAAAGGGGACATAACAAAGACCAACATAGTGGACATAACAAAGATCAACAACAATACATATAGAGGACATAACAAAGACCAACAACAATACATATAGAGGAAATAACAAAGACCAACATAGAGGACATAACATAGACCAACAAAGGGGACATAACAAAGACCAACATAGTGGACATAACAAAGATCAACAACAATACATATAGAGGAAATAACAAAGACCAACATAGAGGACATAACAAAGACCAACATAGTGGACATAACAAAGATCAACAACAATACATATAGAGGACATAACAAAGACCAACAAATTGGACATAAAAAGACCAACATAGTGGACAAAACAAACACCAACATAGAGGACATAACAACGACCAAAAACTATACATATAGAGGACATAACAAAGAACAACATAGAGGACATAACAAAGACCAAGATAGTGGACATAACAAAGACCAACATAGAGGACATAACAAAGCAACATAGTGGACATAACAAAGACCAACAACAATACATATAGAGGACATAAGAAAAACCAACATAGAGGACATAACAAAGACCAACAACAATACATATAGAGGACATAACAAAGACCAACATAGTGGACATAACAAAGACCAACAACAATACATATAGAGGACATAACAAAGACCAACATAGTGGACATAACAAAGACCAACATAGAGGACATAACAAAGCAACATAGTGGACATAACAAAGACCAACAACAATACATATAGAGGACATAACATAGACCAACATAGGGGACATAACAAAGACCAACATAGTGGACCTACAAAGACCAACATAGTGGACATAACAAAGCAACATAGTGGACATAACAAAGACCAACAACAATACATATAGAGGACATAACATAGACCAACATAGGGGACATAACAAAGACCAACATAGTGGACATACAAAGACCAACATAGAGGACATAACAAAGCAACATAGTGGACATAACAAAGACCAACATAGTGGACATAACAAAGACCAACATAGTGGACATAACAAAGACCAACAACAATACATATAGAGGACATAACAAAGACCAACATAGTGGACATAACAAAGACCAACATAGAGGACATAACAAAGACCAATATAGAGGACATAACAAAGTTCAACAACAATACATATAGAGGACATAACAAAGACCAACAACAATACATATAGAGGAAATAACAAAGACCAACATAGAGGACATAACATAGACCAACAAAGGGGACATAACAAAGACCAACATAGTGGACATAACAAAGATCAACAACAATACATATAGAGGACATAACAAAGACCAACAACAATACATATAGAGGAAATAACAAAGACCAACATAGAGGACATAACAAAGACCAACATAGTGGACATAACAAAGATCAACAACAATACATATAGAGGACATAACAAAGACCAACAACAATACATATAGAGGAAATAACAAAGACCAACTTAGAGGACATAACATAGACCAACAAAGGGGACATAACAAAGACCAACATAGTGGACATAACAAAGATCAACAACAATACATATTGAGGAAATAACAAAGACCAACATAGAGGACATAACAAAGACCAACATAGTGGACATAACAAAGATCAACAACAATACATATAGAGGACATAACAAAGACCAACAAATTGGACATAAAAAGACCAACATAGTGGACAAAACAAACACCAACATAGAGGACATAACAACGACCAAAAACTATACATATAGAGGACATAACAAAGAACAACATAGAGGACATAACAAAGACCAAGATAGTGGACATAACAAAGACCAACATAGAGGACATAACAAAGCAACATAGTGGACATAACAAAGACCAACAACAATACATATAGAGGACATAAGAAAGACCAACATAGAGGACATAACAAAGACCAACAACAATACATATAGAGGACATAACAAAGACCAACATAGTGGACATAACAAAGACCAACAAAAATACATATAGAGGACATAACAAAGACCAACATAGTGGACATAACAAAGACCAACATAGAGGACATAACAAAGACCAACATAGTGGACATAACAAAGACTAACATAGAGGACATAACAAAGACCAACATAGTGGACATAACAAAGACCAACATAGAGGACATAACAAAGACCAACATAGTGGACATAACAAAGTTCAACAACAATACATATAGAGGACATAACAAAGACCAACAACAATACATATAGAGGAAATAACAAAGACTAACATAGAGGTCATAACAAAGACCAACATAGTGGACATAACAAAGATCAACAACAATACACATAGAGGACATAACAAAGACCAACATAGTGGACATAACAAAGACCAACATAGTTGACATAACAAAGGCCAACATAGAGGACATAACAAAGCAACATAGTGGACATAACAAAAATCAACAACAATTCATATAGAGGACATAACAAAGACCAACATAGTGGACATAACAAAGCAACATAGTGGACATAACAATGACCAACAACAATACATATAGAGGACATAACAACGACCAACATAGTGGACATAACAAAGACCAACATAGTGGACATAACAAAGACCAACATAGTGATAATAATAATGACCAACAACAATATATATAGAGGACATAACAAAGACCAACATAGAGGACATAACAAAGACCAACATAGTGGACATAACAAAGATCAACAACAATACATATAGAGGACACAACAAAGACCAACATAGTGGACATTACAAAGACCAACAACAATACATATAGAGGACATAACAAAGAACAACATAGAGGACATAACAAAGACCAAGATAGTTTTCATAACAAAGATCAACACAGAGGACATAACAACAACCAACAACAATACATATAGAGGACATACCAAAGACCAACATAGAGGACATAACAAAGACCAAGATAGTGGACATAACAAAGACCAACATAGAGGACATAACAACGACCAACAACAATACATATAGAGGACATAACAAAGAACAACATAGAGGACATAATAAAGACCAAGATAGTGGACATAACAAAGACCAACATAGAGGACATAACAAAGCAACATAGTGGACATAACAAAGACCAACAACAATACATATAGAGGACATAACAAAGACCAACATAGTGGACATAACAAAGACCAACATAGTGGACATAACAAAGACCAACATAGTGGACATAACAAAGACCAACATAGTGGACATAACAAAGCCCAACATAGTGGACATAACAAAGACCAACATAGAGGACATAACTGTAATGGACATTTTATGATTAAAGGTTTGACTAAATGATTTCACCCTGAAAATGTATAACTGAGTGATTGTAATGTTAATGTACTAAAGTGTGTGGGTAGGCTGTTTCAGACTGAGACACTGTTACTATTTCAAAATGAGCAGGGCAGAGTTGATAAGACGACCTTGGGAAAGGAACAGGAGAAGAGGCCTCTCTAAGTTAGGGAGAGAAACAACGGCCTGGGAACAGCTTAGTTGGCAGGTGATTAGAATCAAATCAAATCAAATCAAATCAAATCAAATTTATTTATATAGCCCTTCGTACATCAGCTGAAATCTCAAAGTGCTGTACAGAAACCCAGCCTAAAACCCCAAACAGCAAGCAATGCATGTGAAAGAAGCACGGTGGCTGGGAAAAACTCCCTAGGAAAAACTCCTGAGAAAGGCCAAAAACCTAGGAAGAAACCTAGAGAGGAACCAGGCTATGAGGGGTGGCCAGTCCTCTTCTGGCTGTGCTGGGTGGATATTATAACAGAACATGGTCAAGATGTTAAAATGTTCGTAAATGACCAGCATGGTCAAATAATAATAATCATAGTAATTGTCGAGGGTGCAACAAGCACGTCCGGTGAACAGGTCAGGGTTCCGTAGCCGCAGGCAGAACAGTTGAAACTGGAGCAGCAGCATGGCCAGGTGGACTGGGGACAGCAAGGAGTCATCATGCCAGGTAGTCCTGAGGCATGGTCCTAGGGCTCAGGTCCTCCGAGAGAAAGAAAGAAAGAGAGAAAGAGAGAATTAGAGAGAGCATATTTACATTCACACAGGACACCGGATAAGACAAGAGAATACTCCAGATGTAACAGACTGACCCTAGCCCCCCGACACATAAACTACTGCAGCATAAATACTGGAGGCTGAGACAGGAGGGATCAGAAGACACTGTGGCCCCATCCGATGATACCCCCGGACAGGGCCAAACAGGCAGGATATAACCCCACCCACTTTGCCAAAGCACAGCCCCCACACCACTAGAGGGATATCTACAACCACCAACTTACCGTCCGAAGACAAGGCCGAGTATAGCCCACAAAGATCTCCGCCACGGCACAACCCAAGGGGGGGGCGCCAACCCAGACAGGAAGACCACGTCAGTGGCTCAACCTACTCAAGTGACGCACCCCTCCCATGGACGGCATGGAAGAACACCAGTAAGTCAGTGACTCAGCCCCTGTAAAAGGGTTAGAGGCAGAGAATCCCAGTGGGAAGAGGGGAATCGACAAGGCAGAGACAGCAAGGGCGGTTCGTTGCTCCAGCCTTTCCGTTCACCTTCACACTCCTGGGCCAGACTATACTTAATCATAGGACCTACTGAAGAGATAAGTCTTCAGTAAAGACTTAAAGGTTGAGACTGAGTCTGCGTCTCTCACATGGGTAGGCAGACCATTCCATAAAAATGGAGCTCTATAGGAGAAAGCCCTACCTCCAGCCGTTTGCTTAGAAATTCTAGGGACAATTAGGAGGCCTGCGTCTTGTGACCGTAGCGTACGTGTAGGTATGTACGGCAGGACCAAATCGGAAAGATAGGTAGGAGCAAGCCCATGTAATGCTTTGTAGGTTAGCAGTAAAACCTTGAAATCAGCCCTTGCCTTAACAGGAAGCCAGTGTAGGGAGGCTAGCACTGGAGTAATATGATAAAATTTTTTGGTTCTAGTCAGGATTCTAGCAGCCGTATTTAGCACTAACTGAAGGTTGTTTAGTGCTTTATCCAGGTAGCCGGAAAGTAGAGCATTGCAGTAGTCGAGCCTAGAAGTAACAAAAGCATGGATTAATTTTTCTGCGTCATTTTTGGACAGAAAGTTTCTGATTTTTGCAATGTTACGTAGATGGAAAAAAGCTGTCCTTGAAACAGTCTTGATATGTTCTTCAAAAGAGAGATCAGGGTCCAGAGTAACACCGAGGTCCTTCACAGTTTTATTTGAGACGACTGTACAACCATCCAGATTAATTGTCAGATTCAACAGAAGATCTCTTTGTTTCTTGGGACCTAGGACAAGCATCTCTGTTTTGTCCGAGTTTAAAAGTAGAACATTTGCAGTCATCCACTTCCTTATGTCTGAAACACAGGCTTCTAGCGAGGGCAATTTTGGGGCTTCACCATGTTTCATTGAAATGTACAGCTGTGTGTCGTCCGCATAGCAGTGAAATTTAACATTATGTTTTCGAATGACATCCCCAAGAGGTAAAATATATAGTGAAAACAATAGTGGTCCTAGAACGGAATCTTGAGGAACACCGAAATTTACAATTGATTTGTCAGAGGACGAACCATTCACAGAGACAAACTGATATCTTTCCGACAGATAAGATCTAAACCAGAAGAAGACAGGTGGCAAGGTTTGATAAGGAATGTAGGTGTACTGTGGAAAAATACAGCAGCCTAAAGCGGGGTGGATTTCTCTACTGATGTAAGTTTACTTGTGTGTGTGTGTGTGTGTGTGTGTGTGTGTGTGTGTGTGTGTGTGTGTGTGTGTGTGTGTGTGTGTGTGTGTGTGTGTGTGTGTGTGTGTGTGTGTGTGTGTGTGTGTGGTAATATAGAAGGCTGTGTACATTGTATGAATTTTAGAACTCTCGTAAATAAACATTGGGACCAATTGAAAGCTGTCTCTCCGTCTGCTTCATTCAACCAGAATCTTACACCCTCTGGGGGTATAGAGGACATAGAGGACATAACAAAGACCAACAACAATACATATAGAGGACATAAGAGAGACCAACAACAATACATATAGAGGACATACCAAAGACCAACATAGTGGACATAACATAGAGGACATAACAAAGCAACATAGTGGACATAACAAAGACCAACAACAATACATATAGAGGACATAACAAAGACCAACATAGTGGTCATAACAAAGACCAACATAGTGGACATAACAAAGACCAACATAGTGGACATAACAAAGACCAACATAGTGGACATAACAAAAACCAACAACAATACATATATAGTACATAACAAAGATCAACAACAATACATAGTGGACATAACAAAGACCAACACAGAGGACATAACAAAGACCAACATGGAGGACATAACAAAGACCAACATAGAGGACATAACAAAGACCAACATATTGGACATAACAAACTTCAAAAACAATACATAGAGAGGACATAACAAAGACCAACATAGAGGACAGAACAAAGACCAACATGGAGGACATAACAAAGATCAACATAGTGGACATGACAAAGACAAACATAGTGGACTTGACAAACATCAACAACAATACATATATAGTACATAACAAAGATCAACAACAATACATAGTGGACATAACAAAGTCCAACATAGAGGACATAACAAACATCAACATAGAGGACAGAACAAAGACCAACATCAATACGTATAGAGGACATGACAAAGACCAACAAGAATACATATAGAGGACATAACAAAGACCAACTACAATACATATAGAGGACATAAAGATCAACAACAATACATATAGAGGACATGACAAAGACCAATATAGAGGACATAACAAAGACCAACATAGAGGACATAACCAAGACCAACATAGTGGACATAACAAAGACCAACATAATGGACATAACAAAGACGAACTACAATACATTTGGAGGACATAACAATGATCAACATGGTGGACATAACAAAGACCAACATAGAGGACATAACAAAGACCAACAACAATACATATAGAGGACATAACAAAGATCAACATAGAGGACATAACAAAGACCAACAACAATACAAATAGAGGAGATATCAAAGACCAACATAGAGGACATAACAAAGACCAACAACAATACATATAGAGGACATAACAAAGACCAACATAGAGGATAGAACAAAGACCAACATAGACGACATAACAAAGACCAACATAGTGGACATAACAAAGACCAACATAGTGGACATAACACAGACCAACATAGTGGACATAAAAAACATCAACAACAATACATATAAAGGACATAACAAAGATCAACATAGAGGACATAACAAAGACCAACATAGTGGACAGAACAAAGACCAACATAGTGGACATAACAAACTTCAGCAACAATACATAGAGAGGACATAACAAAGATCAACAACAATACATAAAGAGGACATTACAAAGATCAACAAGAATTGATATAGAGGACATAACAAAGACCAACACAGAGGACATAACAAAGGCCAACATGGAGGACATAACAAAGACCAACATAGAGGACATAACAAAGACCAACATATTGGACATAACAAACTTCAACAACAATACATAGAGAGGACATAACAAAGACCAACATAGAGGACATAACAAAGACCAACAGAGTGGACATAACAAAGACCAACATAGTGAACATAACAAAGACCAACATAGAGGACATAACAAAGACCAACAACAATACATATAGAGGACAAAACAAAGACCAACAACAATACATATAGAGGACATAACAAAGATCAACATAGAGGACATAACAAAGACCAACAGCAATACATATAGAGGACATAACAAAGACCAACATAGAGGACAGAACAAAGACCAACATGGAGGACATAACAAAGATCAACATAGTGGACATGACAAAGACAAACATAGTGGACTTGACAAACATCAACAACAATACATATTGAGGACATAACAAAGATCAACAACAATACAAATAGAGGACATAACAACGACCAACAACAATACATATAGAGGACATAACAAAGATCAACATAGAGGACATAACAAAGACCAACAGAAATACATATTGAGGACATAACAAAGACCAACATAGAGGACTTAACAAAGACCAACATAGAGTACAGAACAAAGACCAACATAGAGGACATAACAAAGACCAACAACAACACATATAGAGGACATAACAAAGACCAACAACAATACATATAGAGGACATAACAAAGACCTACAACAATACATATAGAGGACATAACAAAGACAAACATAGAGGACATAACAAAGACCAACAACAACACATATAGAGGACATAACAAAGACCAACAATAATACATATAGAGGACATAACAAAGATCAACATAGAGGACATAACAAAGACCAACAGCAATACATATAGAGGACATAACAAAGACCAACATAGAAGACATAACAAAGACCAACATAGAGGATAAAACAAAGATCAACAACAATACATATAGAGGCCATAACAAAGATCAACATAGAGGACATAACAAAGACCAACATAGAGGACAGAACAAACATCAACAACAATACATATAGAGGACATAACAAAGACTAACATAGAGGACATAACAAAGAACAACATAGAGGACATAACAAAGATCAACGTAGAGGACAGAACAAAGACCAACATAGTGGACATAACAAAGACCAACATAGTGGACATAACAAAGACCAACATAGATGACATAACAAAGATCAAAAACAATACATATAGAGGACATAACAAAGATCAACAACAATACATATAGAGGACATAACAAAGACTAACATAGATGACATAACAAAGACCAACATAGAGGACATAACAAAGATCAATGTAGAGGACAGAACAAAGACCAACATAGCGGACATAACAAAGACTAACAACAATACATATAGAGGACATAACAAAGATCAGCAACAATACATAGTGGACATAACAAAGACCAACATAGAGGACATAACAAAGATCAGAATAGAGGACATAACAAAGACCAACATAGAGGACATAACAAAGACCAACATAGTGGACATAACAAAAACCAACAACAATACATATATAGTACATAACAAAGATCAACAACAATACATAGTGGACATAACAAAGACCAACACAGAGGACATAACAAAGTTCAACATGGAGGACATAACAAAGACCAACATAGAGGACATAACAAAGACCAACATATTGGACATAACAAACTTCAAAAACAATACATAGAGAGGACATAACAAAGACCAACATAGAGGACATAACAAAGACCAACATAGTGGACATAACAAAGACCAACATAGAGGACATAACAAAGACCAACATAGAGGACATAACAAAGACCAACAACAATACATATAGAGGACAAAATAAAGACCAACAACAATACATATAGAGGACATAACAAAGATCAACATAGAGGACATAACAAAGACCAACAGCAATACATATAGAGGACATAACAAAGACCAACATAGAGGACAGAACAAAGACCAACATGGAGGACATAACAAAGATCAACATAGTGGACATGACAAAGACAAACATAGTGGACTTGACAAACATCAACAACAATACATATTGAGGACATAACAAAGATCAACAACAATACAAATAGAGGACATAACAACGACCAACAACAATACACATAGAGGACATAACAAAGATCAACATAGAGGACATAACAAAGACTAACAGCAATACATATTGAGGACATAACAAAGACCAACATAGAGGACTTAACAAAGACCAACATAGAGTACAGAACAAAGACCAACATAGAGGACATAACAAAGACCAACAACAACACATATAGAGGACATAACAAAGACCAACAACAATACATATAGAGGACATAACAAAGACCTACAACAATACATATAGAGGACATAACAAAGACAAACATAGAGGACATAACAAAGACCAACAACAACACATATAGAGGACATAACAAAGATCAACATAGAGGACATAACAAAGACCAACATAGAGGACATAACAAAGACCAACATAGAGGACATAACAAAGACCAACATAGTGGACATAACAAAAACCAACAACAATACATATATAGTACATAACAAAGATCAACAACAATACATAGTGGACATAACAAAGACCAACATAGAGGACATAACAAAGATCAACATAGAGGACAGAACAAAGACCAACAACAATACGTATAGAGGAAATAACAAAGACCAACATCAATACGTATAGAGGACATAACAAAGACCAACTACAATACATATAGAGGACATAAAGATCAACAACAATACATATAGAGGACATGACAAAGACCAATATAGAGGACATAACAAAGACCAACATAGAGGACATAACCAAGACCAACATAGTGGACATAACAAAGACCAACATAATGGACATAACAAAGACGAACAACAAAACATTTGGAGGACATAACAATGATCAACATAGTGGACATAACAAAGACCAACATAGAGGACATAACAAAGACCAACAACAATACATATAGAGGACATAACAAAGATCAACATAGAGGACATAACAAAGACCAACAACAATACAAATAGAGGACATAACAAAGACCAACATAGAGGACATAACAAAGACCAACAACAATACATATAGAGGACATAACAAAGACCAACATAGAGGACATAACAAAGACCAACATAGTGGACAGAACAAAGACCAACATAGTGGACATAACAAAGACCAACATAGTGGACATAACAAAGACCAACATAGTGGACATAACACAGACCAACATAGTGGACATAAAAAACATCAACAACAATACATATAAAGGACATAACAAAGATCAACATAGAGGACATAACAAAGACCAACAGCAATACATATAGAGGACATAACAAAGACCAACATAGAGGACAGAACAAAGACCAACATGGAGGACATAACAAAGATCAACATAGTGGACATGACAAAGACAAACATAGTGGACTTGACAAACATCAACAACAATACATATTGAGGACATAACAAAGATCAACAACAATACAAATAGAGGACATAACAACGACCAACAACAATACACATAGAGGACATAACAAAGATCAACATAGAGGACATAACAAAGACCAACAGCAATACATATAGAGGACATAACAAAGACCAACATAGAGGACTTAACAAAGACCAACATAGAGTACATAACAAAGACCAACATAGAGGACATAACAAAGACCAACAACAACACATATAGAGGACATAACAAAGACCAACAACAATACATATAGAGGACATAACAAAGACCTACAACAATACATATAGAGGACATAACAAAGACAAACATAGAGGACATAACAAAGACCAACAACAACACATATAGAGGACATAACAAAGACCAACAACAATACATATAGAGGACATAACAAAGATCAACATAGAGGACATAACAAAGACCAACAACAATACATATAGAGGACATAACAAAGACCAACATAGAGGACATAACAAAGACCAACATAGAGGATAAAACAAAGATCAACAACAATACATATAGAGGTCATAACAAAGATCAACATAGAGGACATAACAAAGACCAACATAGAGGACAGAACAAACATCAACAACAATACATATAGAGGACATAACAAAGACTAACATAGAGGACATAACAAAGACCAACATAGAGGACATAACAAAGACCAACATAGAAGACATAACAAAGACCAACAAAGTGGACATAACAAAAACCAACAACAATACATATAGAGGACATAACAAAGATCAACAACAATACATATAGAGGACATAACAAAGACTAACATAGAGGACATAACAAAGACCAACATAGAGGACATAACAAAGATCAATGTAGAGGACAGAACAAAGACCAACATAGCGGACATAACAAAGACTAACAACAATACATATAGAGGACATAACAAAGATCAGCAACAATACATAGTGGACATAACAAAGACCAACATAGAAGACATAACAAAGATCAAAATAGAGGACATAACAAAGACCAACATAGAGGACATAACAAAGACCAACATAGTGGACATAACAAAAACCAACAACAATACATATATAGTATATAACAAAGATCAACAACAATACATAGTGGACATAACAAAGACCAACATAGAGGACATAACAAAGATCAACATAGAGGACATAACAAAGACCAACAAAGAGGACATAACAAAGACCAACATAGTGGGCATAACGTAAACTTAACTTTCTGAACATTCGAGATGTGTAGTCCACTAGTGTAGCTAGCAGGACTGACTTTGTGTTAGCTAGCCAGCGTTTAATTACTTCTGCGTTATGAACTAGACACGGACACCAAGTTTTGGTGCTAACCGTGTGTTATAGGATGCTAGCATGCTAGTATTGGTGCTAACCGTGTGTTATAGGATGCTAGCATGCTAGTATTGGTGCTAACCGTGTGTTATAGGATGCTAGCATGCTAGTTAGCTAGTTAGCTACGGCGTCATAGGACACGGTGCACTAGGTGGGTTTTCACGGAAGAATACTGTAGCAAGTTATCTAGCGGATTAAACTAAGTTTTAGCCTATTCCTGGAAACATTGAACCACTGTAGTTTACATCAATTATAATTTCTAGTGGAAGCTATGAAAGTTATATTTTACTGTTTTAGTGTTTCAGTGAATTGTTAGTGAGGGAGGCCCTGCTCTCTCGCTTCCCCAGTTGTTTAGTTAATTTTCATGCCAATCTCCTTTGCATTAGCGTAGCCTCTCCTGTAGCCTATCAACTATGTGTTGGTCTATCCCTGTTCTCTCCTCTCTGCACAGGCCATACAAACGCTTCACATCGCGTGGCCGCTGCCACTCTAACCTGGTGGTCCCAGTGCGCACGACCCACGTGGAGTTCCAGGTCTCCGGCAGCCTCTGGAACTGCCGGTCTGCGGCCAACAAGGCTGAGTTCATCTCAGCCTATGCTACCCTCCAGTCCCTCCACTTCTTAGCGCTGACGGAAACATGGATTACCACAGATAACACTGCTACTCCTACTGCTCTCTCCTCGTCTGCCCACGTGTTCTCGCATACCCCGAGAGCATCTGGTCAGCGGGGTGGTGGCACTGGAATCCTCATCTCTCCCAAGTGGACATTCTCTCTTTCTTCCCTGACCCATCTGTCTATCTCCTCCTTTGAATTCCATGCTGTCACAATCACTAGCCCATTCAAGCTTAACATCCTTACCATTTATCGCCCTCCAAGTTCCCTTGGAGAGTTCATCAATGAGCTTGACGCCTTGATAAGTTCCTTTCCTGAGGATGGCTCACCCCTCACAGTTCTGGGTGACTTTATCTCCCTACGTCTACCTTTGACTCATTTCTCTCTGCCTCTTCTTTCCACTCCTCTCCTCTTTTGACCTCACCCTATCACCGTCCCCCCCTACTCACAAGGCAGGCAATACGCTTGACCTCATCTTCACTAGATGCTGTTCTTCTACTAATCTCACTGCAACTCCCCTCCAAGTCTCCGATCACTACCTTGTATCCTTTTCCCTCTCGCTCTCCTCCAACACTACTCACTCTGCCCCTACTCAGATGGTATTGCGCCGTCGCAACCTTCGCTCTCTCTCTCCTGCTACTCTCTCCTCTTCCATCCTATCATCTCTTCCCTCTGCTCAAACCTTCTCCAACCTATCTCCTGATTCTACCTCCTCAACCCTTCTCTCCTCTCTTTCTGCATCCTTTGACTCTCTATGTCCCATATCCTCCCGGCCGGCTCGGTCCTCCCCTCCTGTTCCGTGGCTTGACGCAGCCGAGCGGAAATTGAGGAAAACTAGCCTCCCTGCGGACCTGGCATCTTTTCACTCCCTCCTCTCTACATTTTCCTCCTCTGTCTCTGCTGCTAATGCCACTTTCTACCACTCTGACTTCCAAGCATCTGCCTCTAACCCTCTCCTCCCTCCTGAATCCTCCTCCCCCCCCTCCTCCCTCTCTGCGGATGACTTCGTCAACCATTTTGAAAAGAAGGTCGACGACATCCAATCCTCATTTGTGAAAAACTTCTTACCGCTACAATCCCGTTAGCGGGATCATTTTTTCCTAAAATCCGAGCGCCGTATTCAAAACCACAAATCTAATCATTTCTACTTCTCAAACATAGGACTATCTTACATCGTTTTATAGATAGAACCACGTTGTCCGATTTCAAAAAGGCTTTACAGCGAAAGCAAAACATTACATTATGTTAGGAGAGTACATCTAAAAAATAGCCACAACGCCATTTTCCAACCAACCACATGCATCACAAATAACCACAACACAGCGAAATGAGGCACTAACCTTTGACAATCTTCATCAGATGACACTCCTAGGACATCATGTTACACAATGCATGCATTCTTTTGTTCGATAAAGTTCATATTTATATATAAAACAGCATTTTACAGTGGCACGTGATGTTCAGAAAATATTTTCCCTCAAAAACTTCACGTAAATCAGCGCTACAATTTACTAAATTACCATTCGAAAACATTGCTAAAATATTATATTGTCATTCAAAGAATTATAGATTAACATCTCGTGAAAGCAACCGCATTGCCAGATTTAAAAATAACTTTACTGGGAAATCACACTTTGCAATAAACGAGGTGCTATGCTGAGAAAAATTGGCTAGTCGATACAGGTTAGCGCCATGTTGGATTCATCTAAAATCAAATATACTATTGTAAATATTCACTTACCTTTGATTATCTTCATCAGAAGGCACTTCCAGGGATCCCAGGTCCACAACAAATGTAGTTTTGTTTCGAAAAAGTGAATAATTTATGTTCCAATAGCTCCGTCTTGTTAGCGCGTCCCGTAGGCTACTCAAAATGTCCGTGGCGCGTGGGACTAGTCTTCACGAAAATGCTTTTCTTTTTTTTTAGGTTCGTGCAAACATGTCAAACGTTGTATAGCATACATCTTTAGGTCCTTTTTTAATCAGAACTTCAATAATATTCATGGCGGACGATTGTATTGTCTTACAAAACGTTTCGGAATGAGAGTGTACCAATGGCCAGGCGCGTCATAGTCAAAATGGACTTCCCCCTATGACAAACTTTCAAGGCCTCTCGTTCGGTCAGTTTTCACAAGAGAAGACTCAAACTACTTTGTAAAGACTGTTGACATCATGGAAGCCGTAGGAAGTGAGAAATGAATCCTAACCCACTGTGTGTTTCTATGGCCAAGCCTTGAAAGTCATTTCACACATCAGATTTTAACTTCCTGTTTGAATTTCGCTCAGGGTTTTGACTGCCATATGAGTTCTGTTATACTTACAGACACCATTCAAACAGTTTTAGAAACTTTAGAGGGTTTTCTGTCCAAATCTAATAATAATATGCATATCCTAGCTTCTGAGTTTGTGTAGGAGGTGGTTCAAAACGGGCATGTTTTTTTTTTTTATTCTCAATAGCGCCCCCTGTCCCGAAGTACCCGTAAGGAATTAAGTCAAATGACACTGCTGGTCCTGCTCACATTGCCCTACCCTATGCTTTGACCTCTTTCTCCCCTCTCTCTCCAGATGAAATCTTGCGTCTTGTGATGGCCGGCCGCCCAACAACCTACCCGCTTGACCCTATCCCCTCCTCTCTTCTCCAAACCATTTCCGGAGACCTTCTCCCTTACCTCACCTCGCTCTTCAAGAGAGCGAGAGTTGCACCCCTTCTGAAGAAACCTACACTCGATCCCTCCGATGTCAACAACTACAGACCAGTATCCCTTCTTTCTTTTCTCTCCAAAACTCTTGAACGTGCCGTCCTTGGCCAGCTCTCCTGCTATCTTTCTCATAATGACCTTCTTGATCCAAATCAGTCAGGTTTCAAGGCTGGTCATTTAACCTGTTATGGATAGGGGGCAGTATTTTCACAGCTTGATAAAATCGTACCCGATTTAATCTGATTATTACTCCTGCCCAGAAACTAGAATATGCATATAATTAGCTTTGGATTGAAACACTCCAAAGTTTCTAAAACTGTTTGAATGGTGTCTGTGAGTATAACAGAACTCATTTGGCAGGCCAAAACCTGAGAAGATTCCAAACAAGAAGCGCCCTCTCTGACCATTTCTTGGCCTTCTTGATCATCTCTAACCAAAACAGGGGATCTCTGCTGTAACGTGACACTTCCTACGGCTCCCATGGGCTCTCAGAAGGCGGCAAAAAGCTGAATGGTGGCTTTGCAGGCCCTGGCTGAAAAACATTAGCGCATTTGGATAGTGGTCGATCTGAGAACAGAGACTGGAGGCGCGTGCACGAGGTGACACCATGTTTTTATTCTTTCGTCTTTGAACGTAAACAACGACTCCCGGTCGGAATATTATCACTTTTTTACGAGAAAAATAGCATAAAAATTGATTTTAAACAGCGGTTGACATGCTTCGAAGTACGGTAATGGAATATTTAGAGTTTTTTTGTCACGAAACGCGTCGGGCGCGTAACCCTTCGTCACCCTTGGATAGTGTCTTGAACGCACGAACAAAACGCCGCTATTTGGATATAACTATGGATTATTTTGAACCAATCCAACATTTGTTATTGAAGTAGCAGTCCTGGGAGTGCATTCTGACGAAGAACAGCAAAGGTAATCAAATTTTTCTTATAGTAAATCTGAGTTTGGTGAGGGCTAAACTTGGTGGGTGTCTAAATAGCTAGCCCGTGATGGCTGGGCTATCTACTCAGAATATTGCAAAATGTGCTTTCACCGAAAAGCTATTTTAAAAATCGGACATAGCGATTGCATAAAGGAGTTCTGTATCTATAATTCTTAAAATAATTGTTATGTTTTTTGTGAACGTTTATCGTGAGTAATTTAGTAAATTCACCGGAAGTGTTCGGTGGGAATGCTAGTTCTGAACGTCACATGCTAATGTAAAAATCTGGTTTTTGATATAAATATGAACTTGATTGAACAAAACATGCATGTATTGTATAACATAATGTCCTAGGCGTGTCATCTGATGAAGATCATCAAAGGTTAGTGCTGCATTTAGCTGTGGTTTTGTTTTTTGTGACATTATATGCTAGCTTGAAAAATGGGTGTCTGATTATTTCTGGCTGGGTACTCTGCTGACATAATCTAATGTTTTGCTTTCGCTGTAAAGCCTTTTTGAAATCGGACAGTGTGGTTAGATAAAGGAGAGTCTTGTCTTTAAAATGGTGTAAAATAGTCATATGTTTGAAAAATGGAAGTTTTTTGATTTTTGAGGAGTTTGTATTTCGCGCCACGCCCACCATTGGATAATGGAGCAGGTGTTCCACTAGCGGAACGTCTAGATGTAAGAGGTTCTGAGACTGCTCTTCTCTGTGTCACAGAGGCTCTCCGCACTGCTAAAGCTAACTCTCTCTCCTCTGCTCTCATCCTTCTAGACCTATCTGCTGCCTTTGATACTGTGAACCATCAGATCCTCCCCTCCACCCTCTCCGAGTTGGGCATCTCCGGCGCAGCTCACTCTTGGATTGCGTCCTACCTGACAGGTCGCTCCTACCAGTTGGCATGGCGAGAATTCGTCTCCGCACCACGTGCACTCACCACTGGTGTCCCCCAGGGCTCAGTTCTAGGCCCTCTCCTATTCTCGTTATACACCAAGTCACTTGGCTCTGTCATATCCTCACATGGTCTCTCCTACCATTGCTACGCAGACGACACACAATTAATCTTCTCCTTTCCCCCTTCTGATAACCAGGTGGTGAATCGCATCTCTGCGTGTCTGGCAGACATATCAGTGTGGATGACGGATCATCACCTCAAGCTGAACCTCAGCAAGACGGAGCTGCTCTTCCTCCCGGGGAAGGACTGCCCATTCCATCACGGTGGATAACTCCATTGTGTCCTCCTCACAGAGTGCTAAGAGCCTCGGCGTGACCCTGGACAACACCCTGTCGTTCTCCGCTAACATCAAGGCGGTGACCCGATCCTGTAGGTTCAATCTATACAACATTCGCAGAGTACGACCCTGCCTTACACAGGAAGCGGCGCAGGTCCTAATCCAGGCACTTGTCATCTCCCGTCTGGATTACTGCAACTCGCTGTTGGCGGGGCTCCCTGCCTGTGCCATTAAACCCCTACAACTCATCCAGAACGCCACAGCCCGTCTGGTGTTCAACCTTCCCAAGTTCTCTCACGTCACCCCGCTCCTCTGCACACTCCATTGGCTTCCAGTTGAAGCTCGCATCTGCTACAAGACCATGGTGCTTGCCTACGGAGCTGTGAGGGGAACGGCACCTCCGTACCTTCAGGCTCTGATCAGGCCCTACACACAAACAAGGGCACTGCGTTCATCCACTGCTGGCCTGCTGGCCCCCCTACCTCTGCGGAAGCACAGTTCCCGCTCAGCCCAGTCAAAACTGTTCGCTGCTCTGGCACCCCAATGGTGGAACAAGCTCCCTCATGATGCCAGGACAGCAGAGTCAATCACCACCTTCCGTAGACACCTGAAACCCCACCTCTTTAAGGATTACCTGCGATAGGACAAAGTAATCCTTCTAACCCCCCCCTCCAAAAGATATAGATGTAATATTGTAAAGTGGTTGTTCTACTGGATATCATAAGGTGAATGCACCAATATGTAAGTCGCTCTGGATAAGAGTGTCTGCTAAATGACATAATTGTAAATGTAATAAGTTAGGGATTCCCCTGGTTCAGCTGGACCACCCCTTCCCTGTGCACGCCCTAGATAGTCGACCGCTAGTGTCCGGCCAAGTGGGGGAGGTTACTGTACCACTGGTTATGGTGACGTGGGGGGGCCATGTGGAACGTATCAGCCTGTTCCTCATTGATTCCCCGCCGTTTCCTGTGGTGCTGGGAATCCCCTGGCTAGCCACTCACAACCCTCAGATTTCGTGGAGGCAGAGGGCTCTTAAGGGGTGGTCGAGGGAGTGCTCAGGTAGGTGTGTGGGAGTTTCCATCGGTGCAACTACGGTGGAGAGTCCAGACCATGTCTCTACCGTGCACATTCCTTCTGAATATGTCGATTTGGCTATCGCCTTCAGTAAAACGAAGGCGACTCAATTACCACCCCATCGGACAGGGGGATTGTGTGATAAACCTCCAGGCTGACGCGGTTCTTCCTAGGAGTCACGTGTATCCTCTGTCTCAGGAGGAGACAGTGGCTATAGAGACATGTGTCGCTGAGTCCTTGAGACAGGGATACATTCAGCCATCTAAGTCACACGTCTCCTCAAGCTTCTTTTTTGTGAAGAAGAAGGAGGGAGGCCTGTGCCCGTGCATTGACTATAGATTCTAAATTCTATCACGGTGGGTTTCAGTTACCCGCTACCTCTCATTGCTACGGCAGTGGAGTCATTTCACGGGGCGCGCTTCTTCACCAAACTAGATCTCAGGAGCGCGTATAACCTGGTGCGTATCCGAGATGGAGACGAGTGGAAAACCGCATTTAGTACCACATCTGGCCATTATGAGTACCTCGTCATGCCGTATGGGTTGAAAAATGCTCCCGCTGTCTTACAATCCTTTGTGGACGAGGTTCTCAGAGACATGCTCGGACAGGGTGTGGTAGTGTACATCGATGACATCTTGATCTACTCCGCCACACACTCCGTGCATGTGGCTCTGATGCGTAAAGTGCTTGGGCGGCTGCTGGAGCATAAACTATACGTCAAGGCTGAGAAATGTGAGTTCTCCAAACGAGCCGTCTCTTTTCTGGGATATCGCATTTCCACCACAGGGGTGGTGATGGAATGTGACCGCGTTACGGCTGTGCGTAATTGGCCGACCCCTACCACGGTGAAGGAGGTGCAGCGGTTCTTGGGGTTCGCCAATTATTACCGGAGGTTTATCAGTTGTTTTGGTCAGGTGGCAGCTCCCATTACCTCACTGATGAAGGGGGTCCGGTGCGACTGCGGTGGTCGGCAGAGGCGGACAGAGCCTTCCGTCGTCTGAAGGTTCTGTTTTCCAACGCTCCGGTGCTGGCGCATCCGGATCCCTCTTTGCCATTCATAGTGGAGGTGGACGCGTCCGAGGCTGGGGTGGGAGCTGTGCTTTCGCAGCGTTCGGGCGCTCCTCCGAAGCTCCGCCCCTGCGCATTCTTTTTCAAGAAGCTGAGCCCGGCGGAGCGCAACTATGATGTGGGGGACAGGGAGTTGTTAGCCGTGGTCAAGGCTTTGACGGTGTGGAGACATTGGCTTGAGGGGGCACGTCACCCTTTTCTCATCTGGACCGACCACCGTAACCTGGAGTACATCCGGGCAGCGAGGAGACTTAATCCTCGTCAAGCCAGGTGGGCCATGTTCTTTACGAGGTTCCAATTTACCCTTTCATACATTCCGGGTTCTCGGAACCGGAAGGCTGACGCACTGTCGCGTCTCTACGACACCGAGGAGCGGACCATCGATCCCACTCCCAAACTCCATGCTTCCTGTCTGGTGGCACCGGTGGTATGGGAGATGAACGCGCACATTGAGCGGGCGGTTCAGTCAGAACCCACTCCACCTCAATGTCCCGCGGGTCTGAAGTTCGTTCCGCTTGGTGTTCGTGATTGCCTGATCCGATGGGCCCACACTCTACCCTCCTCGGGTCATCCTGGGGTGGAACAGACAGTGCGAGGCCTGAAGGGAAAGTACTGGTGGCTCACCTTGGTTGAGGATGTAAGACACTATGTCTCTTCCTGTTTGGTGTGTGCCCAGTGCAAGGCTCCTAGGCACCTGCCTCGAGGGAAACTACAGCCCCTCCCCGTTCCACAGTGACCATGGTCTCACCTCTCGGTGGATTTCCTCTCGGATCTCCCGCCATCTCAGTGGAACACTACGATCCTGGTTGTTGTGGGTCGGTTCTCGAAGTCCTGCTGTCTGCTCCCGTTGTCCGGTCTTCCTACGGCCCTGCAGACCGCGGAGGCCGTATTCACCCATGTCTTCCGGCACTACGGGGTGCCCGAGGACATCGTATCTGATCGGGGTCCCCAGTTCACGTCCAGGGTGTGGAGGTCGGTTATGGAGAGGCTGGGGGTCTCGGTCAGCCTGACCTCAGGTTTTCACCCTGAGAGTAATGGGCAGGTAGAACGCATTAACCAGGATGTGAGCAGGTTTCTGCGGTCGTATTGCCAGGACCGGCCAGGGGAGTGGGCGAGGTTCGTGCCATGGGCCGAAATGGCCCAGAACTCTCAGCGCCACTCCTCTACTAACCTGTCACCTTTTCAGGTTGCATTAGGTTATCAGCCGGTCCTGGTGCCCTGGCAGCAGAGCCAGACGGAGGCTCCTGCGGTGGAGGAATGGGTACAGCGCTCTCAGGAGACCTGGAGTGCTGTCCAGGAGTGCTTGAAGCGGGCGATAGGACGACATAAGGAGAGCGCTGACCGCCGCCGCAGTGAGGCCCCGTGTATAATCCGAGGGACAGAGTCTGGCTCTCGACCCGGAACCTGCCCCTCCACCTGCCCTGCCGGAAGCTGGGTCCGCGATTTGTGGGGCCGTTCAAAGTCCTGAGGAGAATAAACGAGGTGTGTTATAGGTTACAACTCCCTTCATATTACTGTATTAACCCCTCGTTTCATGTGTCTCTCCTCAGGCCGGTGGTAGCTGGTCCACTGCAGGACGCTGAGGTGCCGGAGGTCCCATTACCATCCTGGACATCCTGGACTCCCGACGTCAGGTAGGGGGCCTGCAGTACCTCGTGGACTGGGAGGGGTACGGCCCGGAGGAGAGGTGCTGGGTTCCGGTGGGGGACATTTTGGATCCTGCTATGCTGCAGGAGTTCCACCGTCTCCGTCCGGACCTTCCGGCGCCTCGCCCTCCGGGTCGTCCCCGAAGCCGGCGTCGGCGCGCTGCTGGAGCCGCGCGTCAGTGGAGGGGTACTGTCACAGTATCCACAGAAGATGGCGCCCCTCCTCGGTCGGGCGGCGCTCGGCGGTCGTCGTCGCCGGTCTACTAGCTGCCACCGATCTATGTTTCTGTGTTCTTTGGTTTTTGTCTGTCTAGGTCCGCACCTGTTTCTTGTCTGTCGATAGTGGGGGGGTATTTAGTTTGTTCCTTTGGGTTCTGTATTTGTGCGGGATTAATTGTATGTCGATGGGCAGAGTTTGTATACACTGTTGTTGGTTTTTTCAGCGTGACACGTTGTATGATTATATTTGCCGGGCTGCGCCCCGTGCATATTTCGTTCGTGATTTACCTGTTTCCCTTTTGGATGTTGTGCGCACCCTGTGCCTTTTTGACCACCGATTGTTTCGGTGTGAATAAACTTCGGCACTACTGGATCTAAGTCTCCTGCTTTTGACTCTGCCCCTTCCTCCTGCCCTTAAAGAGCCGTGACAGAATCCCGCACCCAAATAACGATGGAGTTAGCAGGAGCAGAAGCACCGTCAGTAGCGGAGCAGGTGTCACAACACGCCAGTCTCCTCCACCGCCTGGGCTCGGCGATGGACCAGGTGCTGGCCCGATTGGAGAGCTGGGAGAGAGGTGCTTCCCCCACGAGACCAGCTCCGGATCCTCAGCCGGCGCCCCTTCCTCCTGCCCTTAAAGAGCCGTGACAAGAGGTGCTATTTGCAGAGCTATCTCTGCAGATAGCACCGCTGGATGACTTAAAAGTTATAGTCAATCGATCAATACTCTTAGCAAAATGTATATTTTTAATTTACTATCTGTAGAAACTATGAGAATCTAAAGGTTCAGAACTTTTGTGAAACACCACAGCAGAGTTGAAAAATATATCGCAAATATAAATAAATTAAAACTGGATGGTCTTCAGAGATAGATGGGAGGGGTTGGAGGGAGCTAAAGGATGGGACTGGATGGTGGTCAGAGATAGATGGGAGGGGTTGAGGGGAACTGAAGGATGGGACTGGATGGTGGTCAGAGATAGATGGGAGGGGTTGAGGGGAGCTGAAGGATCGGACTGGATGTTGGTCAGAGATAGATGGGAGGGGTTGAGGGGAGCTGAAGGATGGGACTGGATGGTGGTCAGAGATAGTTGGGAGGGGTTGGAGGGAGCTAAAGGATGGGACTGGATGGTGGTCAGAGATAGATGGGAGGGGTTGAGGAGAGCTGAAGGATGGGACTGGATGGTGGTCAGAGATAGATGGGAGGGGTTGAGGGTAGCTGAAGGATGGGACTGGATGGTGGTCAGAGATAGATGGGAGGGGTTGAGGGTAGCTGAAGGATGGGACTGGATGGTGGTCAGAGATAGATGGGAGGGGTTGAGGGGAACTGAAGGATGGGACTGGATGTTGTTCAGAGATAGATGGGAGGGGTTGAGGGTAGCTGAATGATGGGACTGGATGGTGGTCAGAGATAGATGGGAGGGGTTGAGGGTAGCTGAAGGATGGGACTGGATGGTGGTCAGAGATAGATGGGAGGGGTTGAGGGTAGCTGAAGGATTGGACTGGATGGTGGTCAGAGATAGATGGGAGGGGTTGAGGGTAGCTGAAGGATTGGACTGGATGGTGGTCAGAGATAGATGGGAGGGGTTGAGGGTAGCTGAAGGATGGGACTGGATGGTGGTCAGAGATAGATGGGAGGGGTTGAGTGGAGCTGAAGGATGCGACTGGATGGTGGTCAGAGATAGATGGGAGGGGTTGAGGGGAGCTGAAGGATGCGACTGGATGGTGGTCAGAGATAGATGGGAGGGGTTGAGGGGAGCTGAAGGATGGGACTGGATGGTGGTCAGAGATAGATGGGAGGGGTTGAGGGTAGCTGAAGGATGGGACTGGATGGTGGTCAGAGATAGATGGGAGGGGTTGAGGGGAACTGAAGGATGGGACTGGATGGTGGTCAGAGATAGATGGGAGGGGTTGAGGGGAGCTGAAGGATGGGACTGGATGGTGGTCAGAGATAGATGGGAGGGGTTGAGGGGAACTGAAGGATGGGACTGGATGGTGTTCAGAGATAGATGGGAGGGGTTGAGGGTAGCTGAAGGATTGGACTGGATGGTGGTCAGAGATAGATGGGAGGGGTTGAGGGGAACTGAAGGATGGGACTGGATGGTGTTCAGAGATAGATGGGAGGGGTTGAGGGGAGCTGAAGGATGGGACTGGATGGTGGTCAGAGATAGATGGGAGGGGTTGAGGGGAGCTGAAGGATTGGACTGGATGGTGGTCAGAGATAGATGGGAGGGGTTGAGGGGAGCTGAAGGATGGGACTGGATGGTGTTCAGAGATAGATGGGAGGGGTTGAGGGGAGCTGAAGGATGGGACTGGATGGTGATCAGAGATAGATGGGGAGCTGAATGGAGGGACTGGATGGTGATCAGAGATAGATGGGAGGAGTTGAGGGTAACTGAATGGTGGGACAAAAAAAAGATAACTAATGTAAAATATACTGTGTCTGTAAAATGTATATAGTATGTATAAGCTGGAAGTAGAAGCCTAAGTGTTGATGTCCATTAGTTTACTCTAATTGGGGGGGAGGTGGTAGGGTCAGGGACAAAATAATACATAAAGGAAATATAATAAAAATATATATATGGGGGATTGGAAATGATGCAGACAATTACACTGATGGAAGCCACTATCTATCTGCAATATTAAATATGTGTCACGTCCTGACCATAGAGAGCTCGTATTTTTCTATGGGATAATACGCCAGGGCGTGACTGGGGTGTTTTGTCTAGTTTCTGTTTTTCTATGTTTTTTGGTGGGGCGATGATCACCAATTAGAGGCAGCTGGTCGTCATTGTCTCTAATTGGGGATCATACTTAAGTAGTTGTTTTTCCCACCTGGGTTTGTGGGAGATTAATTTGAGTTTATGCATGTTGCACCGTTACGTCACGGTTTGTTGTTTTTGTTTATAGTTTATTGTCTGTCTTACATAGTTTCACATAGAAATAAAGATGTGGAACGATATGCTCGCTGTGCCTTGGTCTCCTTCATACGACAAACGTGACAATATGATCTACCCTCTAAAACAATATGTATATATAAATAACAAATACAAAATCGTAGTACATACTCTGCTGTTCTATTGTTCAGGTAATCATGTGGAACGATGTCCGATCATCATTTTCTTTCTTTGTTGTTTGAATTAACGTCTGTGTTGTAATATCTCAAACTGAAGTGGCAGTTTCACCTCTATGGATTCCAACTTTATGTTCATGGTGAAAAGGATGCATGAACTGGGTAATGGATAGACAGGTTGAGACGTGACTAGAGGAGGGGTGTAGTCTGAGGAAGAAAAATTATATATTTCCTAATATGTATTCTGTGGAACTCTGAATGGTGAATCGTTTGCCAACTTCACTGGAGAAAATGTATAAAAGAGACACTCAGCTCTTCGATGTGAAAACACTTTCTCCCAGAGAAGACACGTTCTCCCAGAGAAGACACTTCAGAACAGAGGAAGAAAACAACATCGCTGGTAAAGAAATGACTTCCAATGAAGGGTTCTGATGTGTATATGTGTATATGAGTATGTCTGTGTTACTATAAAGGGCAGGGTGGTGGTGGGATACATGGGTTTCACTTGTTCCACTAGCACCATAACACCTGATTCAGATGAATCAGTCTTCAATTTGGATCATAATTGATGTAAGAGGAAAACAAATACCTTTTACTGTTGTTTTTTCAGTTAACCAATTCAGTTATATATTTTTATAATGAATAATTTGACTCAGCCGAGCCCAACTGTCTGTTTTAGTATCTGTTTAGGGTGTTTTTTATGCATCCTTGAAGTCATCATTTTCACAAGCCATGTATCTCCTTTAGAACACCTGGAGAAAATACTTAGTAAAGCTGGCCGCTAATTCCTTCATATTTTATACTTATCAAATGTCCTGGTCTTTGGTGTATTTAGTGTGTCATGTCTTGCTTCATATGATGTGTTGACCAATGTCACTATGTATTCTCACTTTACAGACAATTGTCTCCAACGACACAAAATGGCTACTAAATACATCACAGAAATTGAAATCTCCACTAGCCCTGAAAAGGACCAACAGCTTCATGACCAAGACTATGACAAGATAAATGTTAACCTCAATAAAGGCACTTCATCCACCACCAAAGTTTACATTTGGTACAAAAAGGGCAATGGTAAACCCATCACCAGACTCCAGTTTTCATTCACTGATGCAATGAAAGATGACCTGAAAAAAGCAAGGTACACTGAGCTCCCAGAAAACCTCAACTCTGGAATAGACGGAGACGTCATCCAGCTGTGGTACTCTAGTGGTGCAAGCCCTAAGTATGACATTCCCATTGAAGATCTCTTCCTCACCACTAATGAGAAGGAAGAGGCCAATCAATTCAAACTCGGCTGGGAAAGGCTACCATGCAATCTGAACCGTGGTAACTCAGGAGATTTCATCACCCTCTGGTTGAAGCGAAAGAGTAAGACCTACATCTGTGACGTTGCTGCCACCACCTCATTCCAAGAACACATCAACCTTTTCAAGGAGGGCTACATCCGGCTAGATGAAGATCTCAACAGAGATTCTGGAGGAAACCCTATCTTCCTCTGGTACCGTCAATCCACCGCAACGGGCGGTGGGCTCACCGAGATGAATGCATCCGTCAACCATGATCAGGATTCCAGCCTAGAGAAGCGTGGTTTCACCGTGGTGAATGTTAACCTCAATTGGGGAACAAGGGGTCAGTCAGTGATGGTCTGGTTCAAGAAAGATGGATCTCTCCCAATCAAGGCCTTGACCGTTACATCCGACCCTGATGTAACTGGCCCTTATATGGAGGCCGGCTTGA
Organism: Salmo trutta; assembly: GCF_901001165.1. NCBI lineage: Eukaryota > Metazoa > Chordata > Actinopteri > Salmoniformes > Salmonidae > Salmo > Salmo trutta. The sequence goes on from NC_042968.1 coordinate 47,615,810, forward strand.
TCCTCATCGATAAAAATCTGAATGCTGGCAACCCTGGTATGCCCCTCTTCCTCTGGTATGGCAAATAAAAACCTGAGTTGGAGAGGCAGAATCAGCACAGAATTGTGCCAGATATTAGCTTTTGCATGGCAATTTATCTGTTTAATTGTTTTATATTGTTCTGACACTAAATGTTAGCTTTTATGTCATAAAGTCACTGTCAGAGATAATTTAGAAATGTTTCTTTAATGTTGTATTCAATCAATTAACAATTGAATTATAGAAATTATATTTTAGCAGCAGGTATTATATTGCATTGTGTTGGTCAGATATTATTTTGAAAAACCTGAGTAAAGTAATACCATTTAAATGATTCCTGTGTAACACTGAGCATTCTGTTAATCAATAAAGAAAGCACAGCAAATGAGAACATTGTACCTTTTAATTCATCAAATGCTTGACTTTAGCACAAAGGCCTGATAGCAAATATTGTACATTATGAGTTATATTATAATGACCAGGAATGGGAGAGTACAAAGCTCACTAATGCACACTAAGGTTGATAATGCAATAATCTGATAAATAACATACCTAAAGCTTTGTTTCACTGAGAACTCACATTTGACAAAGTTTGGGTGCCTTGCAGATTTTAGGATATTTTGTCTTGGACTTGATCATCCAGTCTTCTAGCTATCTATATGATTAGTTTTGGCTCTCAATGCAATATTTCCGTGGTGCAAAACAGCACACATTATAAGAAAAATTAAAATACATTCTCATTGAAATCTGTCAGCGTGATTTAATTTGAAATGTTTTTTAACGATGTGCGTTAAATCTGTAGTTAAAAAAAACAGGCCAAACAAATCATCAAGGACATCATCCACCCGAGCCACTACCTGTTCACCCCGCTATCATCCAGACGGCGATGTCAGTACAGGTGCATCAAAGCTGGGACCGAGAGACTGAAAAACAGCTTCTATCTCAAGGCCATCAGACTGGTAAACAGCCATAACTAGCACATTAGAGGCTGCTGACTATAGACATAGACTAGAAATCACTGGACATTGTAAGAAATGGAGCACTAGTCATTTTTTCATAATGTTTACATATCTGGCATTACTCATCTCATATGTAAATATACTGTATCCTATACTATTCTATGGTATCTCAGTCCATGCCACTCTGACATCACTCGTCCATATATGTACAGCTCTGGAAAAAATTAAGAGACCACTGCAAAATGATCAGTTTCTCTGGTTTTACCATTTATAGGTCTGTGTTTGGGTAAAATTAACATTTTAGTTTTATGCTATGTACTACTAACAATATTTCTCCCAAATTCCAAATAAAAATATTGTCATTTAGGGCATTTATTTGCAGAAAATGAAAACTGGTCAAAATAACTAAAAAGATGCAGTGTTGTCAGACCTCAAATAATGCAATGAAAATAAGTTCAGATTCATATTCTGTTCACATTGTCATTTTCATGACAATCTGACTTCAAACGTGCTGTTTTATAAAGTATGTCCTAGTATTATTTATTTGTTATTGTTTTATTTAACCTTTATTTAACTAGGCAAGTCAGTTAAGAACAAATTGTTATTGTCACGGATTTCTAGGACCAGTGGAGATGTGGAATCAGGCGCAGGAGACAGAGGGCCGGAGCAACAGTGTTTTAATGCCACGGTAAATAAAAACACAATAGCCGAAAGGCACAGGGCGCTTAATAAAGTCCGCCAGGGAAACACATTCCCAAAATAAAACATGAGGAAATGCTCATGGGGCGCAGCCCGGAAATAAATCGTACACAGGCCAGCGAAACAGGCCACACACACAACTGTCCTGAGTGGACAATAAACAATCCCGCACAAGAACCCAAACTGAAAATACACACTAAATAACCCCCCACTAATGACAGACACGAAACAGGTGCGGGACAGACAGACAAAACCAAAAGACACAGAAACATAGATGGGTGGCAGCTAATAGGCCGGCGACGACGACCACCGAGCGCCGCCCGACCGAGGAGGGGCACCACCTTCGTTGGATACTGTGACAGTACCCCTCCCCGTGCGCCGACGCCGGCCTCGGGGACGGCCCGGAGGGCGAGGCGCCGGCCGATCCGGACGGCGACGGTGGAATTCCTGCAGCATAGGTGGATCCAGAACGTCCACTGCCGGAACCCAGCACCTCTCCTCCGGACCGTACCCCTCCCAGTCCATGAGGTACTGCAGGCCACCTACCCGACGTCGGGAGTCCAGGATGGCTCGGACTGTGTACGCCGGGGCCCCCCCCGATGTCCAGGGGGGGCGGGGGGACCTCCAGCACCTCATCGTCCTGCAGCGGACCAGCTACCACCGGCCTGAGGAGAGACACATGAAACGAGGGGTTAATGCGGTAATATGAAGGGAGTTGTAACCTGTAACACACCTCGTTTATCCTCCTCAGGACTTTGAACGGCCCCACAAACCGCGGACCCAGCTTTCGGCAGGGCAGGCGGAGGGACAGGTTCCGGGTCGAGAGCCAGACTCTGTCCCCCGGGTTAAACACGGGGGCTTCACTGTGGTGGCGGTCAGCGCTCTCTTTGTGTCGTTCACCAGCCTTCCTTAGACACTCCTGGACCGCATTCCAGGTCTCCTGAGAGCGCTTCACCCATGCCTCCACCGCAGGAGCCTCCTTCTGGCTCTGTTGCCATGGCACCAGGACCGGCTGATACCCCAATACAACCTGGAAGGGTGACAGGTTAGTAGAGGAGTGGCGCTGAGAGATTTGGGCCAGCCTCCGCGGTCTGCAGGGCCGTAGGAAGACCGGGCAAAGGGAGCAGACGGCAGGACTTAGAGAACCGGTCCACAACGACCAGGATCGCAGTGTTCCCCTGGGACGGCGGGAGATCCATGAGGAAATCCACCAAGAGGTGAGACCAAGGCCGTTGTGGAACGGGGAGTGGGTGTAATTTCCCTCGAGGCAGGTGTTTAGGAGCCTTGCACTGGGCGCATACCGAACAGGAAGAGACATAACGCCGAACATCCTCAACCAAGGTGGGCCACCAGTACCTCCCCTTCAGGCCCCGCACTGTCCGTTCCACCCCAGGATGACCCGAGGAGGGTAGAGTGTGGGACCATCGGATCTGGCGATCGCGAACACCAAGCGGAACGTATTTCAGGCCCACGGGACACTGAGGTGGAGTGGGTTCTGACCGACCCGCCCGCTCGATGTCCGCATCCACCTCCCATACCACCGGTGCCACCAGACAGGAGGCGGGAAGTATGGGAGTAGGATCGATGGTCCGCTCCTCGGTGTCGTGGAGACGCGACAGTGCGTCAGCCTTCCGGTTCCGGGAACCTGGAATGTACGAGAGGGTAAAGTGAAACCTCGTAAAGAACATGGGCCACCTTGCCTGACGGGGATTAAGCCTCCTCGCTGCTCGGATATACTCCAGGTTACGGTGGTCGGTCCAGATGAGAAAAGGGTGACGTGCCCCCTCAAGCCAATGTCTCCACACCGTCAAAGTCCTAACCACGGCTAACAACTCCCTGTCCCCCACATCATAGTTACACTCCGCCGGGCTCAGCTTCTTGGAAAAGAATGCACATGGGCGGAGCTTCGGAGGAACGCCCGAGTGCTGCCATAGCACAGCTCCTACCCCAGCCTCGGACGTGTCCAACTCCACTATGAATGGCAAAGAGGGATCCGGATGCACCAGGACAGGAGCGTTGGTAAACAGCACCTTCAGACGATGGAAGGCTCTGTCCGCCTCTGCTGACCATCGTAGCCGCACCGGACCCCCCTTCATCAGTGAGGTAATTGAAGCCGCCACCTGGCCAAAACCCCGGATAAACCTCCGATAATAATTAGCGAACCCCAAGAACCGCTGCACCTCCTTCACAGTGGTTGGGGTTGGCCAATTACGCACAGCCGTAACGCGGTCACATTCCACCACCACCCCTGAGGTGGAAATGCGGTATCCCAGAAAAGAGACGGCTCGTTTGGAGAAACCAGATTTCTCAGCCTTGACGTATAGGTTATGCTCCAACAGCCGCCCAAGCACTTTATGCACCAGGGACACATGCTCGGCGCGTGTGGCGGAGCAGATCAGGATGTCATCGATGTACACCACCACACCCTGCCCGAGCATGTCCCTAAGGACCTCGTCCACAAAGGATTGGAAGACAGCGGGAGCGTTCTTTAACCCATACGGCATGACGTGGTATTAAATGCGGTTTTCCACTCGTCTCCATCTCGGATACGCACCAGGTTATACGCGCTCCTGAGATCTAGTTTGGTGAAGAAGCGCGCCCCGTGAAATAACTCCACTGCCATAGCAATGAGAGGTAGCGGGTAACTGAAACCCACCGTGATAGAATTTAGAATCTATAGTCAATCCCTCCTTCTTCTTCACAAAAAAGAAGCTCGAGGAGACGTGTGACTTAGATGGCTGAATGTATCCCTGTCTCAAGGACTCAGTGACGTATGTCTTCATAGCCACTGTCTCCTCCTGAGACAGAGGATACACGTGACTCTTAGGAAGGACCGCGTCGGCCTGGAGGTTTATCACACAATCCCCCTGTCGATGGGGTGGTAATTGAGTCGCCTGCTCCGATAGCCAAATCGGCATATTCAGAAGGAATGTGCACGGTAGAGACATGGTCTGGACTCTCCACCGTAGTTGCACTGATGGAAACTCCCACACACCTACCTGAGCACTCACTCGACCACCCCTTAAGAGCCCTCTGCCTCCACGAAATCTGAGGATTGTGAGTGGCTAGCCAGGGGATTCCCAGTACCACTGGAAACGAGTCAATGAGGAACAGGCTAATACGTTCCACATGACCCCCCCACGTCACCATAACCAGTGGCACAGTAACCTCCCCCACTTGGCCGGACCCTAGCGGTCGACTGTCACCAGACGGGCAGCGGCTTTCTGGATGAGTTGTAGGGGTTTAATGGCACAGGCAGGGAGCCCCGCCAACAGCGAGTTGCAGTAATCCAGACGGGAGATGACAAGTGCCTGGATTAGGACCTGCGCCGCTTCCTGTGTAAGGCAGGGTCGACCTCTGCGAATGTTGTATAGCATGAATCTACAGGATCGGGTCACCGCCTTGATGTTAGCGGAGAACGACAGGGTGTTGTCGAGGGTCACGCCGAGGCTCTTAGCACTCTGGGAGGAGGACACAATGGAGTTGTCCACCGTGATGGCGAGATCATGGAAAGGGCAGTCCTTCCCCGGGAGGAAGAGCGGCTCCGTCTTGCCGAGGTTCAGCTTGAGGTGGTGATCCGTCATCCACGCTGATATGTCTGCCAGACATGCAGAGATGTGATTCGCCACCTGGTTATCAGAAGGGGGAAAGGAGAAGATTAATTGTGCGTCGTCTGCGTAGCAATGATAGGAGAGACCATGTGAGGATATGACAGAGCCAAGTGACTTGGTGTATAACGAGAATAGGAGAGGGCCTAGAACTGAGCCCTGGGGGACGCCAGTGGTGAGAGCACGTGGTGCGGAGACAGATTCTCGCCACGCCACCTGGTAGGAGCGACCTGTCAGGTAGGACGCAATCCAAGAGTGAGCCGCGCCGGAGATGCCCAACTCGGAGAGGGTGGAGGGGAGGATCTGATGGTTCACTGTATCAAAGGCAGCAGATAGGTCTAGAAGGATGAGAGCAGAGGAGAGAGAGTTAGCTTTAGCAGTGCGGAGAGCCTCTGTGACACAGAGAAGAGCAGTCTCAGTTAAAAATCTAAATGAAACGTTAAAGTTACAGTATAATCATCAAGGAGGAGATCAAACTCATAGGGATAGACATTCACACTTTGATACAACTACTGTCAGATGACCTTGGTCTTCAAAGGTCAAACCAGTGTCCCAGTCCACCTCTGTCCATATGGGACAGCATTGTACCATTATACCTACTAGAGGACCTTGTGCCAATCACTGCTGGGGATTTTGTTCATTATAACAGAGATACACATTTCCAGTCCTAAAATGTCAGTGTCAGTCTGGTTTTTATCTTATATGATCATTACTAGAGGAAAGAACATGAGCAAACACTACAGAATGTAAAAATGTATTGTGTAGAACACAGATATGACAGTGTTATGTGGAATCATTACAGTGCAATACATACTTTCTGTAACATTTGCTGAGTGGATTCTGTGGTCAATGTATGATTTCATTTGGCTTATGTATGTTGTAACTTTAATGGGTTACAGAGTTAATGTTTAAGTTAATTCATTGAGCTGTATCTAAAGATATTTTCTTTACAGTTATTTACATATGTAATTGTATTAGAATTTGTGTGTGGGAGATTGACAAAATATTTTTTGCTGTATTGGTTAGTTTTGAATTACGCTTTTGACTGCAAGTTCCAGAATGCCTTGCGACATGATGTAGAGAGAGAGAGAGAGAGAGAGAGAGAGCATGTAAATTATGTTATGACAAGGGATTATCCAGATTTTTTGCTAACAACCAACTTTTATTGTTTTGTAGAATCTAAAGTTGTTAAATGTAACGTGAACAAGTATTATTACTAAAAGAAGCTTTCATTTCAAACGTCCCGAGTCATTACTTTGAAGATAGTTATTCTATAATGTATCAAGTGCTAAAGAAAAGACAAATCTAACTGAGCACTGTGTCAGCGTTTAAAGAGTCCTCTCTCTCCTTTCTGTTTAGAAACACATGACATTTATATACAGTTGTGTTAAACCCAGTCCAACTTTACTGTGTCCAAGGAAAGGGCTACGGTAGTGGATTTATAATCACGTTCATTGTTAAAGGCAGTTTGGAGGCATTGACAAGAAACTAGTGAAATTGTTGTTGGCATCCTTCTGATTCAAGTGTTTGTCGACACAATAATCACCATTTATGAGGCACACGTGTTCTGAAAAAAGTGTTTCTTTAAACATGGTGGCAGATCTCAACTCACTGTACTCACATACTCCTCTGTGGGTTGCTAAGGTTACTGTCCTGGACAGACCATCATATTAGCTTGTTCATGCAGCTATTGTGAAAATTGTATTTTTGTTATAAGAAAGTGCTCCAAGGATCCGAGAGAAAAATTGCAAGTGCTCAAGGCTCCAATTCCAGAATGTCCTTACCAATGAATTAATAAATCTATGAGGATAGCTGAAACAGTATGTTCCCTGGTATCGGTGACCACACAGTGGCTATAATCCAACAGGTGATTTAAAGTATCATGATGACAGTAACGTGTGTGTGTGTCGTAGGCGTGTTCTCAGCCATTTACCTTGATGTTCATGGTGCTGTGATCTCTTTCTGCCTGTGGTCACCAAGACCAGGGAACATGGTGGTACCAGCAGATAGGACATTGTTGGTGTACAGGTCCTCCGTATGTGGTCACCGATATCAGGGAACATGGTGGTACCAGCAGATAGGACATTGTTGGTGTACAGGTCCTCCATATGTGCTCACCGATTCCAGGGTACATGGTGGTACCAGCAGATAGGACATTGTTGGCGTACAGGTCCTCCGTATGTGGTCACCGATATCAGGGTACATGGTGGTACCAGATAGGACATTGTTGGCGTACAGGTCCTCCGTATGTGGTCACCGATGTCAGGGTACATGGTGGTACCAGATAGGACATTGTTGGTGTACAGGTCCTTATGGATGTCAATGTCACTTCACAACGCCATTGTACGTGGTCTCATGGATGCCAGCGGACACCATACCTGGGAGGGGGAGGCACTGCATCTTTATTTCAACGCCTAACCCACCACATGTGTGTGTGGTCAAAGAGCTAAATGTTCATGTCTTCTGACCAAAGCACCAGTTCCAATCCAAGTGCCAATGCTGTTTAGCAAACTCCAGGTGTTTCCCTTTCTTGGATGACAGGAAATAGAGGTCTTTGGCCAGCCACACCAGTATTGAAATAGGGGTCTTTGGCCAGCCACACCAGTATTGAAATAGAGGCCTTTGGCCAGCCACACCAGTATTGAAATAGAGGTCTTTGGCCAGCCACACCAGTATTGAAATAGAGGTCTTTGGCCAGCCACACCAGTATTGAAATAGAGGTCTTTGGACAGCCACACCAGTATTGAAATATAGGTCTTTGGCCAGCCATACCAGTATTGAAATAGAGGTCTTTGTCCAGGCACACCAGTATTGAAATATAGGTCTTTGGCCAGCCATACCAGTATTGAAATAGAGGTCTTTGTCCAGGCACACCAGTATTGAAATAGAGGTCTTTGGCCAGCCACACCAGTATTGAAATAGAGGTCTTTGTCCAGCCACACCAGTGGTGGGTTTGGTGTTGAAATCAGAATGTATAAGCAGAAAACAACCCCATTACTACTGTAAAGAAAACAACCCCATCAGAAAACTGATGTTAAGACGTGATTTAGCTTCTACTGGTCCTGGGGCCGTTGTTAAGGTCAATAGCATCAAGACCTTCACCCAGTACAAGGACATTTTGCCCAAAACCTAGTTGCCTCTGCGAGGAGACTGAAACATGGCCGCAATTGGATTTTCCAGCAAGTCAATAAACCCAAGCACACATCAACATCTACAAGCAGGAGCAATGACTTCAGCTCAGTTGGTTAACTACCCTAAATATTCTGAAACTACTCCATATTTCCTAGCCTGGTCCCAAATTGGTAAAAAAAATAAACTTCCTCATTACGACACACCCCTCTCTATTGTCATTGGTTGCACTAATTGTACTGTTTGTCTTCATAACCTGGTTCAAGTATTCATGACATCACCCTGAAGAAGGCACAGTGATGCTGAAACGTTGGTAAATACCCAATAAATGACTGGGAGTTTATATATACGGAGTGTGAGACTCTCTTTACTTTGATAGTTTATAGTTCATTCACCGTTAGTCAGCACCTCCACACAAACACATTATTCTGGGTGTGCTTCAGCTCATGGTTTTAATTCAGACTCTAAAGTAACCCATAAGTGGATCAAAAGTACATTTTTAAAAGAAACAGATATTTAAAACAAGGTTTTAATTTTAATTTCTTTCTTTTATTGTGTGAGTTTGGTCCCAGTGTGCTTGTGGACATTCTCCCTTGTTGTCACCCATCTGAATATATGTGTAATTCTGGTGGAAGAGAGACCATGTTCACCCAGAAAACTGATCCAATAAAGATAACACCTTTTTGAATTTGAAAAACAACAAAAAAACAAAGCATCAGCTGTTTCTTATCGTTTAGGTGGGTATCAAACCCTGTGTGGTTGTTTTGGTAACACCTGGCCTACCCTCTCTTCCAGGTGGTTCTCCCAGGGTATGTAGAGGCCTTCCCTCATCCTGGCTACCCTCAAGGAATCTCCCCCAGACTCCCCCTACACTACGCCAGGCCATGGAGCCACCCCCCACCCTGACCACAGCCACATCCTAGATAAGCCTACCCGATGATGAAGAAACCCAGAGACAGAGTCCCCCTCAACAGTCTCTTGTCCTCCCTGGTCCAGGCCAACCACCAGATGGCAAAGCTGGCCAAGAAGCAGACAGACATGTTTGAGTTCCAGGAGAAATTCCTCTCTCTAGTGGCCGGAAGGTGGAATAGCAGCACCCTCTTTTCTGAACATGTATTGGGAGATTAAATTCAGTTGTTTTTATATTTGTATATTAAGATATAAAAGCCTCTCTCTTTCTATTTCTCTCTCTCTCTATCTCCCATTGTGGGAAAATAGCCCATTGCTCTGATGTGTTCCACCACCTTTACATTGTGCGTATGTCATTCCCACATCTAAAGACCTGTAATAATGAAAGATGAGTGTTGGTTTATCCAGGACAGTAACCTTAGCAACCCACAGAGGAGTATGTGAGTACAGTGAGTTGAGATCTGCCACCATGTTTAAAGAAACACACTTTTCAGAACACGTGTGCCTCATAAATTGTTATTATTGTGTCGACAAACACTTGAATGAGAAGGATGCCAACAGCAATTTCACTTGTTTCTTGACAATGCCTCCAAACTGCCTTTTACAATGAATGTGATTATAAATCCAGTACCGTAGCCCTTTCCTTGGACACAGTAAAGTTGGACTGGGTTTAACACAACTGTATATAAATGTCATGTGTTTTTTAACAGAAAGGAGAGAGAGGACTCTTTAAACGCTGACACAGTGCTCAGTTAGATTTGTCTTTTCTTTAGCACTTGATACATTATAGAATAACTATCTTCAAAGTAATGACTCGGGACGTTTGAAATGAAAGCTTCTTTTAGTAATAATACTTGTTCACGTTACATTTAACAACTTTAGATTCTACAAAACAATAAAAGTTGGTTGTTAGCGAGAAATCTGGATAATCCCTTGTCATAACATAATTTACGTGCTCTCTCTCTCTCTCTCTCTCTACATCATGTCGCAAGGCATTCTGGAACTTGCAGTCAAAAGCGTAATTCAAAACTAACCAATACAACAAAATATGTTCTGTCAATCTCCCACACACAAATTCTAATACAATTACATATGTAAATAACTGTCTCACTCACTGGGAATGAGAGAATGAAAGACAGAGAGGACGGAGCACCAGGACTGGGAGCTGCCCTGACCTTTTCACCTTTGTGGGTTTATGTGACATTATATGCTAGCTTGAAAAATGGGTGTCTGATTATTTCTGGCTGGGTACTCTGCTGACATAATCTAATGTTTTGCTTTCGTTGTAAAGCCTTTTTGAAATCGGACAGTGTGGTTAGATTATTAAGTCAAACGACACCGCTGGTACTGCTCACATTGCCCTACCCTATGCTTTGACCTCTTTCTCCCTTTCTCTCCAGATGAAATCTTGCGTCTTGTGACGGCCGGCCGCCCAACAACCTGCCCGCTTGATCCTATCCCCTCCTCTCTTCTCCAGACCATTTCCGGAGACCTTCTCCCTTACCTCACCTCGCTCATCAACTCATCCTTGACCGCTGGCTACGTCCCTTCCGTCTTCAAGAGAGCGAGAGTTGCACTCCTTCTCAAAAAACCTACACTACAACCTACAATCCCTCCAATGTCAACAACTACAGACCAGTATCCCTTCTTTCTTTTCTCTCCAAAACTCTTGAACGTGCCGTCCTTGGCCAGCTCTCCTGCTATCTCTCTCAGAATTACCTTCTTCATCCAAATCAGTCAGGTTTCAAGGCTGGTCATTCAACTGAGACTGCTCTTCTCTGTGTCACGGAGGCTCTCCGCACTGCTAAAGCTAACTCTCTCTCCTCTGCTCTCATCCTTCTAGACCTATCTGCTGCCTTTGATACTATGAACCATCAGATCCTCCTCTCCACCCTCTCCGAGTTGGGCATCTCCGGCGCGGCCCACTCTTGGATTGTGTCCTACCTGACAGGTCGCTCCTACCAAGTGGTGTGGCGAGAATCCGTCTCTGCACCACGTGCTCTCACCACTGGTGTCCCCCAGGGCTCAGTTCTAGGCCCTCTCCTATTCTCGCTATACACCAAGTCACTTGGCTCTGTCATATCCTCACATGGTCTCTCCTATCATTGCAACGCAGACGACACACAATTAATCTTCTCCTTTCCCCCTTCTGATAACCAGGTGGCGAATCGCATCTCTGCATGTCTGGCAGACATATCAGTGTGGATGACGGATCACCACCTCAAGCTGAACCTCGGCAAGATGGAGCTGCTCTTCCTCCCGGGGAAGGACTGCCCTTTCCATGATCTCGCCATCACGGTGGACAACTGCATTGTGTCCTCCTCCCAGAGTGCTAAGAGCCTCAGCGTGACCCTGGACAACACCCTGTCGTTCTCCACTAGCATCAAGGCGGTGACCCGATCCTGTAGGTTCATGCTATACAACATTCGCAGAGTACGACCCTGCCTTACACAGGAAGCGGCACAGGTCCCAATCCAGGCACTTGTCATCTCCCGTCTGGATTACTGCAACTCGCTGTTGGCTGGGCTCCCTGCCTGTGCCATTAACCTCTATGGGCTAGGTGGGACGCTTGCGTCAACAGCCAGTTGAATCCCGTGGCGCGATATTCAAATACCTTAGAAATGCTATTACTTCAATTTCTCAAACATATGACTATTTTACACCATTTTAAAGACAAAACTCTCCTTTATCTAACCACACTGTCCGATTTCAAAAAGGCTTTACAACGAAAGCAAAACATTAGATTATGTCAGCAGAGTACACAGCCAGAAATAATCAGACACCCATCTTTCAAGCTAGCATATAATGTCACATAAACCCAAACCACAGCTAAATGCAGCACTAACCTTTGATGATCTTCATCAGATGACAATCCTAGGACATTATGTTATACTATACATGCATGTTTTGTTCAATCAAGTTCATATTTATATCAAAAACCAGCTTTTTACATTAGCATGTGACGTTCAGAACTAGCATACCCCCCGCAAACTTCCGGTGAATTTACTAAATTACTCACGATAAACGTTCACAAAAAACATAACAATTATTTTAAGAATTATAGAAACAGAACTCCTTTATGCACTCGCTATGTCTGATTTTAAAATAGCTTTTCGGTGAAAGCACATTTTGCAATATTCTGAGTACATAGCCCAGCCATCACAGGCTAGCTATTTTGACACCCACCAAGTGTGGTACTCACCAAACTCCGATTTACTATTAGAAAAGTTTGATTACCTTTGCTGTCTTCGTCAGAATGCACTCCCAGGACTTCTACTTCAATAACAAATGTTGGTTTGGTTCAAAATAATCCATAGTTATATCCAAATAGCGGCGTTTTGTTCGTGTGTTTAAGACACTATCCGAAAGATAAATAAGGGTCACACGCACGGCGCGTTTCGTGACAAAAAAAATCTAAATATTCCATTACCGTACTTCGAAGCATGTCAACCGCTGTTTAAAATCAATTTTTATGCGATTTTTCTCGTAAAAAAAGCGAAAGTATTCCGACCGGGAAACCCTGTATACGTTGAAAGAGAGAGAAAGTAAAAATGGAGTCGACCCGTGCACCCTCCTCCATTCTCATTGTCCTCTGATAGACCACTTACAAAAGGTGCTAATGTGTTTCAGCCTGGGGCTCCAAAGCAACCATTCAAATTTCTGGCGCCTTCTGAGAGCCTATGGGAGCGTTAGAAAATGTTACGTCATGCCAGAGATCCCCTGTTTTGGTTAGAGATGATGAAGAAGGCCAAGAAATGGTCAGAGAGGGCGCTTCCTGTTTGGAATCTTCTCAGGTTTTGGCCTGCCAAATGAGTTCTGTTATACTCACAGACACCATTCAAACAGTTTTAGAAACTTTGGAGTGTTTTCTATCCAAAGCTAATAATTATATGCATATTCTAGTTTCTGGGCAGGAGTAATAATAAGATTTAATCGGGTACATTTTTTATCCGGCCGTGAAAATACTGCCCCCTATCCATAACAGGTTAAAATGGTGTAAAATAGTCATATGTTTGAAAAATGGAAGTTTTGGGATTTTTGAGGAGTTTGTATTTCGCGCCACGCCCACCATTTGATAATGGAGCAGGTGTTCCGCTAGCGGAACGTCTAGATGTAAGAGGTAAAACCTCTTATGGCTAGGGGGCAGTATTTTTACGGCTGGATAAAAAACGTACCCGATTTAATCTGATTATTAGTCCTGCCCAGAAACTAGAATATGCATATAATTATTAGCTTTGGATAGAAAACACTCCAAAGTTTCTAAAACTGTTTGAATGGTGTCTGTGAGTATAACAGAACTCATTTGGCAGGCCAAAACGTGAGAAGATTCTGTACAGGAAGTACCCTGTCTGACCATTTCTTGCCCTTCTTTGTCATCTCTATTCATTACAAAGGATCTCTGCTGTAACGTGACACTTCCTACGGCTCCAATGGGCTCTCAGAGCCCGGGAAAAACCTGAATGACGTAATTCAAAGCCCTGGCTGAAACACACGAGCTCTTTTGCTAAGTGGTCTATCAGCAGACAAAAGGCTTAGGCGCGTGCACTGGCCGCCCCTGCCTTTCTGTTTTTCCCTCTTTTTACCGAAACGTAGATTCCCGGTCGGAATATTATCGCTTTGTTACGAGATAAATTGCATAAAAATTGATTTTAAACAGCGGTTGACATGCTTCGAAGTACGGTAATGGAATATTTAGAGTTTTTTTGTCACGAAATGCGCCATGCGCACGACCCTGATTTACCATTGGGATAGTGTCTAGAACGCACAAACAAAACGCCGCTGTTTGGATATAACGATGGATTATTTGGGACCAAACCAACATTTGTTATTGAAGTAGAAGTCCTGGGAGTGCATTCTGATGAAGAACAGGAAAGGTAAGACCATTTTTCTTATAGTAAATCTGATTTGGTGAAGGCTAAACTTGCCGGGTGTCTAAAAAGCTAGCCCGTGATGGCTGGGCTATGTACTTAGAATATTGCAAAATGTGCTTCATCCGAAAAGCTATTTTAAAATCGGACATATCGAGTGCATAGAGGAGTTCTGTATCTATAATTCTTAAAATAATTGTTATGCTTTTTGTGAACGTTTATCGTGAGTAATTTAGTAAATTGTTAGTAAATTCCCCGGAAGTTTGCGGGGGGTATGCTAGTTCTGAACGTCACATGCTAATGTAAAAAGCTGTTTTTTGATTGAACAAAACATGAACTTGATTGAACAAAACATGCATGTATTGTATAACATAATGTCCTAGGTGTGTCATCTGATGAAGATCATCAAAGGTTAGTGCTGCATTTAGCTGTCTTCTGGGTTTTTGTGACATTATATGCTAGCTTGAAAAATGGGTGTCTGATTATTTCTGGCTGGGTACTCTGCTGACATAATCTAATGTTTTGCTTTCGCTGTAAAGCCTTTTTGTAATCGGACAGTGTGGTTAGATTAACGAGAGTCTTGTCTTTAAATAGCTGTAAAATAGTCATATGTTTGAAAAATGGAAGTTTTCGGATTTTAGAGGAATTTGTATTTCGCGCCCCGCCCATCATTGGATATTGGAGCAGATGTAAGAGGTTAAAAGGTATTGGAACGAGAGTACCCAAACATGCACTCGCGCGCCAGAGTAGTATTGGCCATCCGCTTATGACCAACGTTCCACGTCTCTTCTTCGGTAAGTTTTCACAGTAGAAGACTCAAACCACTTTGTAAAGACTGGTGACATCTAGTGGATGGCGTAGGAAGTGCTCAATGATTAATAAGTCCCTGTGTGCTTCAATGGCATGGGCTTAAAAGTAATTCAACACATCAGATATCCACATCCTGTCAGAATTTGTCTCAGGGTTTTGACTGCCATATGAGTGTAAGTATAACAGAAGACACCATTCAAACAGTTTTAGAACATTCAGAGTGTTTTCTATCCGAATCTGTTAATAATATGCCTATCCTAGCTTCTGAGTTGGTGTAGGAGGCAGTTAAAAATGGGCACATATTTTTTTCAAAATTTGACTCTTGGGGGTTGACTTGTGATACATTTGCAAAAAGAAAATCCACGGTTGAGCGTGCTCACCATCTATAGGATTTTTGGGGTGTGACACTTGGCATTTGCCATATGAAATTTGCAATATGATTTCGATGAATGTGGACCAATTTGGGTGGTATTGGCATTAGGGTGTATGATTCGTGCGGTGCCATTATGTTCTCATTCATTTTGTCCATTTCATGGGGGTCTTCCCTTACTCTTTTAAGAACTGCTGTGTCTGTGGTTGTGGCATGAGGCCTGCCTTCTTTGCTTCCTGGTCTGCCCTTCTGTTACCATTGTTAATACTATCTTTCCCCGTAGTATGTTCATCACACTTACAAATGGCTAACTTCTCTGGTAGAAGTACAGCATCTAAGAGATTCAAAATCAACTGGGCATGCGTAATAGGTTTACCAGAAGTGATTACCATTCCTCTGTTTCTCCATTGGGCTGCAAAGACATGTACTGTATTAAAAGCATAAGCACTGTCAGTAGAAATTGTCACTCGCTTACCTATCCCCAACTGACATGCCTGGGTGAGTGCCACAATCTCTGCCTGTTGTGCTGAATAATTTCTAGGTAGGGGCTCTGATTCCAAAACCTCAACTTCTGTTACTACAGCATATCCTGTTGCATTCATGCCATCAGGGTTCTTCCTTGATGAGCCATCTACAAACATAGTCAGTTCCCCGTCAGGTAAAGCTAGGTCCGTCAAGTCGGGTCTTGGTAAAACAACTTTCTCAGTTTCCGTTACACAATCATGTGGGCTGCCATCTGTTTCAATTGGAACTAATGTGGAGGGGTTCAGCGTAGTACAACGTTCTATTGTTAACCTCTCGAGGATGGAGGCAGTATTTTCACGGCCGGATAAAAAACATACCCGATTTAACCTGGTTACTACTCCTGCCCAGAAACTAGAATATACATATAATTAGTAGATTTGTATAGAAAACACGCTAAAGTTTCTAAAACTGTTTGAATGGTGTCTGTGAATATAACAGAACTCATATGGCAGGCCAAAACCTGAGAAGATTCCATACAGGAAGTGCCCTGTCTGACAATTTGTTGTACTTCTGTTGCATCTCTATCAAAAATACAGCATCTGTGCTGTAACGTGACATTTTCTAAGGCTTCCATTGGCTCTCAGAAGGCACCAGAACGTGGAATGGGGTGTCTGCTGTCTCTGGGCGAAGAACAGCAGGAGAATTTGTGAGTGGTCAGCCTGGGGACAGTGACACTGAGAAGCGCAGTCACGAGACTACCCAATTATTTTCTTTCAGCCTTTGAATGAATACAACGTTGCCCGGTTGGAATATTATCGCTATTTTACGCCAAAAATAGCATAAAAATTGATTTTAAACAGCGGTTGACATGCTTCTAAGTACGGTAATGCAATATTTTGAATTTTTTTGCACTAAGGACCTGAACGCAATGCACTAAGGACCTGAACGCACGAACAAAACAGAGCTATTTGAATATAACTATGGATTATTTGGGACCAAAACAACATTTGTTGTTGAAGTAGAAGTCCTGGGAGTGCATTCTGACAAAGAACAGCAAAGGTAATCCAATTTTTTGTAATTGTAATTCTGAGTTTACTGAGCCTCGACGTCTGAATAGCTAGCCGTGATGGCCGAGCTATGTACTCAGAATATTGCAAAATGTGCTTTTGCCGAAAGCTATTTTAAAATCTGACACCATGGTTGCATGAAGGAGTTCTGTATCTATAATTCTTAAAATAATTGTTATGTATTTTGTCAACGTTTATGCTGAGTAATTTAGTAAATTCACCGGAAGTTTTGGGTGGATATGCTAGTTCTGAACATCACATGCTAATATAAAAAGCTGTTTTTTAATATAAATATGAACTTGATTGAACAAACATGCATGTATTGTATAACATAATGTCCTAGGAGTGTCATCTGATGAAGATCATCAAAGGTTAGTGCTGCATTTAGCTGTGTTTTGGTTTTTGTGACATATATGCTTGCTTTGAAAATGGCTGTGTGATTATTTCTGGCTGGGTACTCTCCTGACATAATCTAATGTTTTGCTTTCGCTGTAAAGCCTTTTTGAAATCGGACAATGTGGTTAGATTAACAGGTACTCCTCCCCTCAGTATCTTACACACTAATCCAGATGTACAGCAGGAACACTATTTGCTCTGCAATTTAGCTTCCTGCGATACCTATCGGTTGATGGACTGTGTTGATCTCCACTAATCATGTCTACCCAGTCTGTGATTCTCCTCCCCTGTGACACCCACCGGCCCATGTCCTCCCACCTTTCTGAGGGCTCCTTGGCGAGAGATACATTGTCATACTCGTCGTAATGATCGGACTAAACTACAGCGGGTAAATGAAACATCTTCTTGTTTTATTGAAAGAAATTGAACACTGAACAAAAGAACGACAAAAACAGTCCTGTAAGGTACACTGACAATACACGGAGACAACCACCCACAAAACACAAGCTGAAAACCCATACTTAAATATGGCCTACAATTAGAAGCAACGAGGAACAGCTGCCTCCAATTGAAGGCCAAACCAAAACCCTGAACATAGAAATAGAACAACTAGAAAACCCACATAGAAATAGAAACCATAGAACATACACCAAAACCCCGAAACACAAAAAACAAACACACCTCTGCCACGTCCTGACCAACTACAATAACAAAATTACCCCTTTACTGGTCAGGACGTGACATACATGGGGACTCCACCTTTCTCTGAACAGTGTCTGGTTCAATGGAAGTAGCTCCATTTTCACAACATGAGTGCTGTCATAGTGAAACCACTTTAACCCTATAGTTCTCTCTGGGGTCTTAAGTAATGCTTCCTCATAGACTGGATCTGGACCTGGGTGTTTGTTATATCAGAGAGTACAGTGTAAGTCATCGGGAGACATTTTAATGAATACACTTTAACAACAAAACAAGAAAACGACCGACAACAGTTCCGTCAGGTGAATACACTAAACAGAAAACAACCACCCACAAAACCCCACGAAAAACAGGCTGCCTAAGTATGGCTTCCAATCAGAGACAATAAATGACAGCTGCCTCCGATTGGAAACCATACCTGCCTCCGATTGGAAACACCCCCTCTGTCACGCCCTGACCAATCTACTAGGGAAAAATGACCTCATACCAGGGTCAGGACATGACAGGAGGGGTGTAGTCTGAGGAGGAGGAAAGATAAAGTTCCTAGGAATATGTATTGTGTAGAACTCTGAATGGTGAGTCATTTGCCAACTTAACTGGAGAAAATGTATAAAAGAGACACTCAGCTCTTCGATGTGAAAACACTTTCTCCCACTTTCTCCCAGAGAAGACACTTTCTCCCAGAGAAGACACTTTCTCCCAGAGAAGACTCTCCAGAACAGAGGAAGAACACAACATCGCTGGTAAAGAAATGACTTCCAATGAAGGGTTCTGATGTGTATATGAGTATGTCTGTGTTACTATAAAGGGAAGGGTGGTGGTGGGATACATGGGTTTCACTTGTTCCACTAGCACCATAACACCTGATTCAGATGATCAAAGAATCAGTCTTCAATTTGGATCATAATTGATGTAAGAGGAAAACAAATACATGACTAATGCTGTCCTCTAGGGGCATTGTTACCACTCCTGATGTGTGATTATGTGTTTTACTGTTGTTTTTTCAGTAAACCAATTAATTTATATATTATTATAATAAATCATTTGACTCAGCAGAGCCCAACTGTCTGTTTTAGTATCTGTTTAGGGTGTTTTTTATGCATCCTTGAAGTCATCATTTTCACAAGCCATGTATCCCCTTTAGAACACCTGGAGAAAACACTTAGTAAAGCTGGCCGCTAATTCCTTCATATTTTATACTTATCAAATGTCCTGGTCTTTTGTGTTGTTTCTTGCTACAGATGAGGTGTTGACCAATGTCACTATTTAGTCTCACTTTACAGACACTTGTCTCCGACGACACAAAATGGCTTCTAAATACATCACAGAAATTGCAATCTCCACTAGCCCTTAAAGGGAGCAACAGCTTCATGACCAAGACTATGACAAGATAAATGTTAACCTCAGTAAAGGCACTTCATCCGCCACCAGAGTTTATATCTGGTTCAGAAAGGGCACTGGTAAACCCATCACCAGAGTCCAGTTTTCATTCACTGTTGAAATGGAAGATGACCTGAAAAAAGCAGGGTTCACTGAGCTCCCAGAAAACCTCAACTCTGGAATAGACGGAGACGTCATCCAGCTGTGGTACTCTAGTGGTGCAAGCCCTAAGTATGACATTCCCATTGTAGATCTCTTCCTCACCACTAATGAGAAGGAAGAGGCCAATCAGTTCAAACTTGGCTGGGAAAGGCTACCATGCAATCTGAACCGCGGTAACTCAGGAGATTTCATCACCCTCTGGTTGAAGAGAAGGAGTGAGACCTACATCTGTGACGTTGCTGCCACCACCTCATTCCCTGAACACATCAAACTTTTCAACGACGGCTACATCCGGCTGGATGAAGATCTCAATAGAGATTCTGGAGGAAACCCTATCTTCCTCTGGTACCGTCAATCCACCGCAACGGGCGGCGGGCTCACCGAGATGAATGCATCCGTCAACCATGATCAGGATTCCAGCCTAGAGATGAGTGGTTTCACCGTGGTGAATGTTAACCTCAATGCGGGAAGAAGCGGTGAGTCAGTGATGGTCTGGTTCAAGAAAGATGGATCTCTCCCAATCAAGGCCTTGACCGTTACATCCAACCCTGATGTAACTGGCCCTTATATGGAGGCCGGCTTGATCCTCATCGATAAAAATCTGAATGCTGGCAACAATGGTATGCCCCTCTTCCTCTGGTATGGCAAATAAAAACCTGAGTTGGAAAGGCAGAATCAGCCCAAAATAGTGACAGATATTAGCTTTTGCATGGCAATTTATCAGTTTAATTTTTAATATTTTTCTGACACTAAATGTTAGCTTTTATGTCATAAAGTCACTGTCAGAGATAATTTAGAAATGTTTCTTTAATGCTGTATTCAATCAATTAACAATTGAATTATAGAAATTATATTTTAGCAGCAGGTATTATATTGCATTGTGTTAGTCAGATATTATTTTGAAAAACTTAAGGAAAGTAATACCATTTAAATGATTCCTGTGTAACCCTGAGCATTCTGTTAATCAATAAAGAAAGCATAGCAAATGAGAACATTGTACCTTTTAATTCATCAAATGCTTGACTTTAGCACAAAGGCCTGATAGCAAATATTGTAAATTACAATTTATATTATAATGACCGGGAATGGGAGAGTACAAAGCTCACTAATGCACACTAAGGTTGATAATGCAATAATCTGATAAATAACATACCTAAAGCTTTGTTTCACTGAGAACTCACATTTGACAAAGTTTGGGTGCCTTGCAGATTTTAGGATATCTTTTCTTGGACTTGATCATCCAGTCTTCTAGCTATCTATATGATTAGTTTTGGCTCTCAATGCAATATTTCCATGGCGCAAAACAGCACAGATTATGTCTCGCTTTATGTCTCTCACTAATGTCAATATGCCTTGTATACTGTTGTTTTGGGTAGTTGTCATTGTTTTATTTTATACCCTTTATCCGTACCCTTATCCTACTCCTCCTCTGGTGATGTAGAGGTTAACCCGGCCCCTGCAGCCCCCTGCACCGCTCCCATTCCCCAGGTTCTTATAGCCTTTAGCCGTACCCTTATCCTACTCCTCCTCTGTTCCTCGGGTGATGTGGAGGTTAACCCAGGCCCGGTGTGTCCCCAGGCACTCTCATTTGTTGACTTCTGTAACCGTAAAAGCCTTGGTTTCATGCATGTTTGCATCAGAAGCTTCCTCCCTAAGTTTGTTTTACTCACTGCTTTAGCACACTCTGCCAACCCTGATGTCCTTGCCGTGTCTGAATCCTGGCTGAGGAAGGCCACCAAAAATTCTGAGATCTCCATCCTCAACTACAACATTTTCCGTCAAGATAGAATGGCCAAAGGGTGATGAGTTGCAATCTACTGCAGAGATAGCTTGCAAAGTGCTGTCATACTTTCCAGGTCTATGCCCAAACAGTTCGAGCTTCTATTTTTTTTAAATGAATCTCTCCAGAAATGTCTCTCACTGTTGCCGCCTGTTATAGACCCCCCTCAGCTCCCAGCTGTGCCCTGGACACCATATGTGAATTGATTGCCCCCCTTCTGTCTTCAGAGTTTGTTCTGCTAGGTGACCTAAACTGGGATATGATTAACACCCCGGCAGTCCTACAATCTAAACTAGATGCCCTCAATCTCACACAAATCATCAAAGAACCCACCAGGTACAACCCTAAATCTGTAAACATGGGCACCCTCATAAATATTATCCTGACCAACTTGCCCTCCAAATACACCTCTGCTGTTTTCAATCAGGATCTCAACGATCACTGCCTCATTGCCTGCATCCGTTATGGGTCTGCGGTCAAACGACCACCCAGTTCGAGCTCCCAGTTGTAAAAGACCCCCCTCAGCTCCCAGCTGTGCCCTGGACACCATATGTGAATTGATTGCTCTTCAGAGTTTTTTCTCATGTCTGAGCCATTGCATTGCAACTCTACTTTGTCTCTATACTCAGGTTTTGCTTGTTTGATTGCCTTGCGGAGTGAATAACTACACTGTTTGTATTCTGCCATATTCCCAGTCACCTTGCCATGGTTAAATGCTGCTGTTCTCGCGTTCAGTTTCGCGCGAATGTCCACGGTTTCTGGTTAGGGTAGGTTTTAATAGTCACAGTGGGTGTGACATCTCCCATACACTTCCTAATAAACTCAGTCACCGTTTCAGTATATTCCTCTAAATTGTTTTTGCACGCTCCCGAGTGGCGCAGTGGTCTAAGGCACTGCATATCAGTGCAGGTTTTTCCTCATTGAGATAATATCTCTTTTCCAAGAGAGACCTGGTCCAATAGCAGCAGGGGGAACAACGTTCCAGACAAAACAACTTACTAACACAACATTAAACAAAACTATAAACACACATACACTAACACAACATTAAACACAACTATAAACACACATACAGTGCAACATATTACATATTACGTTAAACTGCTACCATTACTATCACCCTACTACCCCTACCATTACTATCAGCCCTACTACCCCTACCATTACTATCACCCCTACCATTACTATCACCCTACTACCCCTACCATTACTATCAGCCCTACTACCCCTACCATTACTATCACCCTACTACCCCTACCATTACTATCACCCCTAGCATTACTATCAGCCCTACTACCCCTACCATTACTATCACCCTACTACCCCTACCATTACTATCACCCTACTACCCCTACCATTACTATCAGCCCTACTACCCCTACCATTACTATCACCCTACTACCCCTACCATTACTATCACCCCTAGCATTACTATCACCCCTACTACCCCTACCATTACTATCAGCCCTACTACCCCTACCATTACTATCAGCCCTACTACCCCTACCATTACTATCACCCCTAACATTACTATCAGCCCTACTACCCCTACCATTACTATCACCCCTACCATTACTATCACCCCTACCATTACTATCACCCCTACCATTACTATTTGGAATAATACTGATACTTAGTTACTGCTTACTATGCAGATGTTATTATTCAATGGGGTTGCAGGGTGGCGTAGTGGTTAGAGTGTTGGGCTAGTAACTGAAAGGTTGCAAGTTCAAATCCCCAAGCTGACAAGGTACAAATCTGTCATTCTGCCCCTGAACAAGGCAGTTAACCCACTGTTCCTAGGCCATCATTGAAAATAAGAATTTGTTCTTAACTGACTTGCCTAGTTAAAAAAATGTCTCTCAGGCTATGGCAGGCGAATATAAATTTGGCTGCAAGAGGAGCCGTTGCTCCTTGGCCCATGAGTATTTGTTGTTTTCCCTCTGGGTTTAATAAGTTAAAATTTGGAACAAATGTCGTAATTTCTGCGACTAATGAATCTCTTGGTGAGGAATATTTCTCAGAGTAAACGAAGAAGGTGCATCTCTGTTTCTCCCTCCCCTGTCGTGCTATGAAATGTACTGCCAGGGCCCAATTATGGCAATATAGCTCTTGAATGTTAAGGTTCTGTTGAAGACATTCATTGGTTGGTGATAGAAGAACCAAGTCATCAGCATATAGCAGGTATTTCTCCTCTGTGTTAAATAGTGTGAGTCCTGGGGCTGGAGAATGATCCAACATGTCAGCTAATTCATTGATATAAATGTTGAAAAGGTTTGGACTCAAACTGCAGCCTTGTCTCACACCTCGACCTTGTAAAAATAATTATATTCTTTGTTTTTTGATTTTTATTGCACACATGTTTTCTGTGCACATACATTTTACTAAGTCATACACCTTTACCACCAAGCTCACTTTGAAGGATTTTGAAGAATAGACCTTTGGGGCAAATCGTAACGGCTGTCGTAGAGAGGGGACCAAAGCGCAGTGTGTTGAGTGCTCATGATGATAATTTATTATAACTCAAAATACTGAAGCAAAATAACAAAGAGAAACAACGACAGCGCACAGTTATGTCAGGTACAGAGACTAAACAAAAAATACTACCCACAAACACAGGTAGGAAAAAAAAAACTTAAGTATGATCTCCAATTAGAGACAATGAGGACCAGCTGCCTCTAATTGGAGATCATCCCAAAAAACAACAATATAGAAAAACTAGAATTTAAACATAGAAATACAAAACATAGAAAAACACAAAACACCCCCTGTCACGCCCTGACCTACTCTATGTCACGGGTGTCGTAATGTAAAGACCAAGGCGCAGCGGGTTGCGTGCTCAACATTATATTTATTATAAAGAACATGAAAAAACAATAAACAAAGAACGACAGGAACAGTTTTGCAGGCTAACTAAAAGCAATGCAAAAACAACTACCCACAATACGACAGGTGAAAACAAGCTCCCTAAATATGACTCTCAATCAGGAACAACGATGTACAGCTGTTCCTGATTGAGAGCCACACCAGGCCAACAAAGAAATACAAAAACTAGAACAGCCCCTAGAAATACAAAACACAAGAACATACCCAACACCCCGGAACACATAAATCAAATAACCCCTCTACAATACAATAACCAATAATCCCCAAAAACACTCTACACAAAATATCCCTCTTATCTAATCATATACACAAAACCATGAAAACAAATACCCTCTGCCACATCCTGACCAAGCTACAATAACAAATAGACCCCTATACTGGTCAGGACGTGACATTACCCCCCCAAAGGCGCAGACCCCGTATGCACCTTAAAAAAATAAATAAACCCCTAACTAAAGGGAGGGAAGGGAGGGTGGGTGGCTGCCGTCAACGACGGCTCCTGTGCTACACCCCCCCCCCAAACCTCCTACAGTGGAGGTGGCTTAGGCTCGGGCCTAAGACCACCCCCTGACCAGTCTACTCCTCCCAAATACCTAGGCCTAACACGTGTCACTATAGACCCTGGACTGTCTTCTCGAAGCTCCGGACTGTAGGGCGATTCTAGGAGCTCCGGACTGTAGGGCGACTCACTTGGTTCCGGACCGTAGGCAGCCTCACTCGGTTCCGGACTGCAGGCAGACTCACTCGGTACCAGACTGCAGGCAGACTCACTCGGTACCAGACTGCAGGCAGACTCACTCGGTACCAGACTGCAGGCAGACTCACTCGGTACCAGACTGCAGGCAGACTCACTCGGTACCAGACTGCAGGCAGACTCACTCGGTACCAGACTGTAGGCCGTCTCACTCGGTTCCGGACTAGACACTGTTGCCAGACCCTCTGGACGAGGTACTGTTGCCGGACCCTCTGGACGAGGTACTGTTGCCGGACACTCTGGACGAGGTACTGTTGCCGGACACTCTGGACGAGGTACTGTTGCCGGACACTCTGGACGAGGTACTGTTGCCGGACACTCTGGACGAGGTACTGTTGCCGGACACTCTGGACGAGGTACTGTTGCCGGACACTCTGGACGAGGTACTGTTGCCGGACATTCGGGACTGGGCTGACGCACTGGAGCCTGATGCGTGGGGCTGGTAGTGGAGGTACCAGCCTGGGGACACACACCTCAGGGCTAGTGCGGGGAGCAGGAACCGGCCGAGTTGGACTGGGCTGACGCACTGGAAGCCTGATGGGTGGTGCTGGTACTGGATGTGCCAGTTTGAGGACACGCACCTCAGGGCTAGTGCGGGGAGCGGGAACAGGCTGAGTTGGACTGGGCTGACGCACTGGAGGCCTGGTGCGTGATGCTGGCTGTGGATATACCGGACCGTGGAGGCGCACAGGCGGTCTTGACCGCACCTCCTGCACAACCCGTCCTGGCTGGATGGAACTTGTAGCCCTGTACGAGCGGAGTGCTGGTACAGGGCAAACTGGGCTGTGCAGGGGTCTGATGGTTGCCGTGCGTAGAGCTGGCGTAGGGTAGCCTGGACCTAGGAGGCGCACCGGTGACCAGATGCGCTGCGCAGGCATCCTCCTACCAGGCTGGATGCCCACTCTAGCACGGCACTTGCGAGGGGCTGGGATCACTCGCACTGGACTGTGCGTGCGTATGGGCGAGATCGTGTGCACTTCTGCATACCTCGGCGCCCTCCACTCCATACGTTCCTCACAATAAGCACGGGGAGCAGGCTTAGGGCTCACCCTTGGCCCAGCCAAACTGCCCGTGTGCCCCCCCAAAAATAATTATTGGGGGTGCCTCTCCGGCTTCCTCGCCAGCCGTGTTCCCCGGTAGCATTCCCGGTCCTCACCAGACTTCCTCCATGGGCCCTCTCTGGCCAGAATCTACTCCCAAGTCCATGACTCGCGACAGCCCACCCATTGCTCCCTCCTCCGCTGCTTGGTCCGTGTTTGGTGGGTAGTTCTGTCACGGGTGTCGTAATGTAAAGACCAAGGCGCAGCGGGTTGCGTGCTCATCATTATTATTTATTCAAGAGAACACGAAAAACAAGAAAAACACGACAGTAACAGTTTTGCAGGCTAACTAAAAGCAGTGCAAAAACAACTACCCACAATACGACAGGTGAAAACAAGCTCCCTAAATATGACTCTCAATCAGGAACAACGATGTACAGCTATTCCTGATTGAGAGTCACACCAGGCCAACAAAGAAATACAAAAACTAGAACAGCCCCTAGAAATACAAAACACAAGAACATACCCAACACCCCGGAACACATAAATCAAATAACCCCTCTACAATACAATAACCAATAATCCCCAAAAACACTCTACACAAAATATCCCTCTTATCTAATCATATACACAAAACCATGAAAACAAATACCCTCTGCCACATCCTGACCAAGCTACAATAACAAATAGACCCCTATACTGGTCAGGACGTGACACTCTACCATAGAAAATAACATCTTACTATGGTCAGGACGTGACACAAATAGAATTTTGACCTCTTTTTTTTTGGTGGACGTGTTTATTAGTGTGTGTGTATATATGGTCAGTAGTGTGATAGTTGGGTAAAAAAAGCCAATTTGACATTTACTTTCTTATTAAATTTCTTGAAGAAAGGTTTGGAATCTTGAATTCAAAAATGCTACAGAAACCCTTTCCCAAGTTGCTGTTTACGCAAATTCCCGTGTAATTATTGAGGTCTGATTTGTCTCCACTTTTATGGATAGGGGAGATGAGCCCCCCCCCTGGTTTCAGACATCAGGAAAGCAGCCAGAAGTTAGTACCATGTTGAACAATTTAAACACAGCATTTTGCAACTCAGGTGTGCTGTTTTTTCAGCATTTAATTTCTCTCTCTGACTCAGCTGGAAGAGTAACAATGCCGTGAAACCAAAAGTCTATGAGTTCAAATCCCAGGAGTGTGGTGTGTGTGTAACTACACTGAACAATGTTTCATGACCTGAAATAAAAAGATCCCAGGATTCTTCTATACGTACAAAAAAGCTTATTTCTTTCACATGTTGTGCACAAATGTGTTTATATCCTTGTTAGTGAGCATTTTATCCTTTGTCAAGATAATCCATCCACTTGACAGGTGTGGCATATCAAGATGCTGATTAACCAGCGTGATCAGGAGGAGGATTCCTATCTGTAATAAAGCCCTTTTGTGACCCAGACTCAATCGTTTAGAGCTTGGGGTTTAGAGCTTGGGGGTACAGAGCTGGGGGTACAGAGCTTGGGGGTACAGAGCTAGGGGGTACAGAGCTTGGGGGTACAGAGCTTGGGGGTACAGTGCTAGGGGTACAGAGCTAGTGTAACGGTCGTCGTATGTAATGGACCAAGGTCCAGCAGTTTGAGTGCTCATTTTAAACTTTTATTGAACACTAAATAAACAAAACAAGAAAACAAACAGTAATGGAGGCTACACACACAGCAGTGCAAAAACAACTTCCCACAAGGGACAGGTAAAAACAGGGCTACCTAAGTATGACTCTCAATCAGCAACAACGATGTACAGCTGTTCCTGATTGAGAGCCACACCAGGCCAACACAAAGAAATACACAACATAGATAGAGCATAGAAATACACAACATAGAACATAACCAAAAACCCCGGAATACTCTAAATAAACACCCTTCTACATAAACACATATATCAACAAACCCCGAACCACATAAAACAAACACCCTCTGCCACGTCCTGCCCAAACTACAATAACAAATAACCCCTTAACTGGTCAGAACGTGACAGCTAGAGTATAAAGCTGGGAGTTCCTATCTCTGCTCTGTGTCTGACTACCTGTTCATAGGGCACTGGTCAAAAGTAGTGCACTATGTAGGGAATAGGGTGCAATTTCGGAAGTACCCCCCTTGTCTCTGCCCTGTGTCTGACTCCACCTCAGCCAGCCCCAGCCACCCACCCTCTCCCTCCGCCAGAGCTCAAAGAACCGCAATGAAACAAATCAAATCACAATTTATTTAAAGTGCATTTTAACCAACAAAAAAAAATGAGAATTTAAGCCTCAATACACTATAGAGAAAAATATAGTAGAATGTGATTGACAGGCGGTGAAGCCCCTCTATTTCCAGACTCAGCCGGAGTCCCAAATGGCACCCTATTCCTTTTATAGTGCACTACTCTGTTCAAAAGTAGTGCACTGTTTAGAAAACAGGGTGTGATTTGGGACACACTACCAGACTCAATCATACAGTAGTTCCTGGGTCCAGACAGGCAGAAACATTAAAGTGGTTGAAGCAGAGAAATCCTGTCTGCAGCCTCTCTCAAAAGTCAGTCGGTGTTCTCTCCTGTCTCCTCAGCACGGTGTTCTCTCCTGTTTCCTCAGTTCACCCCTGGAGCACGGTGTTCTCTCCTGTCTCCTCAGTTCACCCCTGGAGCACGGTGTTCTCTCCTGTCTCCTCAGTTCACCCCTGGAGCACGGTGTTCTCTCCTGTCTCCTCAGTTCACCCTGGAGCACGGTGTTCTCTCCTGTCTCCTCAGTTCACCCCTGGAGCACGGTGTTCTCTCCTGTCTCCTCAGCACGGTGTTCTCTCCTGTCTCCTCAGTTCACCCCTGGAGCACGGTGTTCTCTCCTGTCTCCTCAGTTCACCCTGGAGCACGGTGTTCTCTCCTGTCTCCTCAGTTCACCCCTGGAGCACGGTGTTCTCTCCTGTCTCCTCAGTTCACCCTGGAGCACGGTGTTCTCTCCTGTCTCCTCAGTTCACCCTGGAGCACGGTGTTCTCTCCTGTCTCCTCAGTTCACCCCTGGAGCACAGTGTTCTCTCCTGTCTCCTCAGTTCACCCCTGGAGCACGGTGTTCTCTCCTGTCTCCTCAGCACGGTGTTCTCTCCTGTCTCCTCAGTTCACCCCTGGAGCACGGTGTTCTCTCCTGTCTCCTCAGTTCACCCCTGGAGCACAGTGTTCTCTCCTGTCTCCTCAGTTCACCCCTGGAGCACGGTGTTCTCTCCTGTCTCCTCAGCACGGTGTTCTCTCCTGTCTCCTCAGTTCACCCTTGAACACGGTGTTCTCTCCTGTCTCCTCAGCACGGTGTTCTCTCCTGTCTCCTCAGTTCACCCCCGGAGCACGGTGTCCTTACAGAGGTACACAAGGCTACTAGCCTAGGTTACCTGAATTAATTCACTTTATCATATGTCAATATTATTTCATGGTTGGACTTCAGAGAGAGAGATTTTTGTTCATTTGTATGCAAATTGATAATGTACGTGTCACATTCTGACCAGTAAAAGGGGTTATTTGTTATTGTAGTTTGGGCAGGGCGTGGCGGGGGGGGGTTGTTTGTTATTGTAGTTTGGGCAGGGCGTGGCGGGGGGGGGGGGGGTGTTTGTTATTGTAGTTTGGGCAGGGCGTGGCGGGGGGGTGGTGTTTGTTTTGTGTGGTTCGGGTTTTTTGGTTTATGTTCTGCATTGTCTATTTCTATGTGTTTATCTAGTTTCTCTATTTCTTTGTTGGGGTTTTGGTTGGACCTCCAATTAGAGGCAGCTGGTTGTCGTTACCTCTAATTGGAGGCCATATTTAAGTGGGTTGGTTTTCTCTTGTGTTTGTGGGTGGTTGTTTCCTGTTTAGTCTGTGTACCTGATGGGACTGTTTCGTCGGTTGTTTATAGTGTCGTTCTTTCAATAATAAAGAAGATGGTAAATATACCCACCAACAACGACGCTTCTTACAGTTAGTTTCAATAGCACAGTATTTGATATATTCCACAAGGAGAATTTATTTGCAAATAACTTCAGAAGAATAGGGTCGAGACACTGAATATGGTGACAGAATACCCTTCATTATTAAATCAAGCATAGCCTTAAGATACATTTGTCTATTCATAAGATGTTAATCTGTCCTTGATCAAATTGATAGAGCAAGGCGATGGTTACACAGCTGTCCAAAACATTAGGAACACCTTCCTACTATTGAGTTGTACCCCCTTAACCGTTAGAACAGCTTCCGTTAACCGGGATGCTGGCTCATGTTGACTACAGGGAATGCTGGCCCATTTTGACTCCAGGGAATGCTGACCCATGTTGACTCCAGGGGTTTGCTGGCCCATGTTGACTCCAGGGAATGCTGGCCCATGTTGACTCCAGGGAATGCTGGCCCATGTTGACTACAGGGGATGCTGGCCCATGTTGACTCCAGGGATGCTGGCCCATGTTGACTCCAGGGATGCTGGCCCATGTTGACTCCAGGGATGCTGGCCCATGTTGACTCCAGGGATGCTGGCCCATGTTGACTCCAGGGATGCTGGCCCATGTTGACTCCAGGGATGCTGGCCCAAGGTGACTCCAGGGATGCTGGCCCATGTTGACTCCAGGGATGCTGGCCCATGTTGACTCCAGGGAATGCTGTCCCATGTTGACTCCAGGAATGCTGTCCCATGTTGACTCCAGGGAATGCTGGCCCATGTTGACTCCAGGGAATGCTGGCCCATGTTGACTCCAGGGATGCTGGCCCATGTTGACTCCAGGGATGCTGGCCCAAGGTGACTCCAGGGATGCTGGCCCATGTTGACTCCAGGGATGCTGGCCCATGTTGACTCCAGGGATGCTGGCCCATGTTGACTCCAGGGATGCTGGCCCAAGGTGACTCCAGGGATGCTGGCCCATGTTGACTCCAGGGATGCTGGCCCATGTTGACTCCAGGGATGCTGGCCCATGTTGACTCCAGGGAATGCTGTCCCATGTTGACTCCAGGAATGCTGGCCCATGTTGACTCCAGGGAATGCTGGCCCATGTTGACTCCAGGGAATGCTGGCCCATGTTGACTCCAGGGAATGCTGGCCCATGTTGACTACAGGGAATGCTGGCCCATGTTGACTCCAGGGAATGCTGGCCCATGTTGACTACAGGGGATGCTGGCCCATGTTGACTCCAGGAATGCTGGCCCATGTTGACTCCAGGGAATGCTGGCCCATGTTGACTCCAGGGAATACTGGCCCATGTTGACTCCAGGGAATGCTGGCCCATGTTGACTCCAGGGAATGCTGGCCCATGTTGACTCCAGGGAATGCTGGCCCATGTTGACTCCAGGGAATACTGGCCCATGTTGACTCCAGGGAATGCTGGCCCATGTTGACTCCAGGGAATGCTGGCCCATGTTGACTCCAGGGAATGCTGGCCCATGTTGACTACAGGGAATGCTGGCCCATGTTGACTCCAGGGAATGCTGGCCCATGTTGACTCCAGGGAATGCTGGCCCATGTTGACTACAGGGAATGCTGGCCCATGTTGACTACAATGCTTCCCACAGTTGTCAAGTTGGCTGCGTGTCCTTTGGGTGGTGGATCATACTTGATACACACGGGAAACTGTTGAGCGTGAAAAACCCAGCAGCTTTGCAGTTCTTGACACACTCAAACCGGTGCGCCTGGCACCTACTACCATACCCCGTTCAAAGGCACTTAAATCTTTTGTATTGCCTATTCACCCTCTGAAGGATACACAATCCATGTCACAAGGATTAAAAATGGTTATTTAACCGGCCTCCTTCAATTCATCTAAATGGATTGAAGTGGATCTAACAGGTGACATCAATAAGGGATCATAGCCTTCACCTGGCCAGTCTACTATATCATGAAAAGATGCGTTTCTAATATTCTGTCCACTCAGTGTATTTCTAGGTACATTCTAGAGATGGAAGGGGGGTAGATTACAGACAGAGAGCACTATCCACTATAATAGATCGGCGCAGACACAGTCATGCTAAGACTTGGTTTAATGTCACAAATAAATATTTCTGTATCCTAAACCATACACTTCCATATAGTAAATAGACATTCCTGCATTTTATGTTGTCTTATTTTTTTTGTCGTCAGAATATTTTTTGTTGGGGAATATTACGGATCTAGATACCTTTAGCGTATATCTATGGGCCAGCCAACGTTAAGCGCAGACCGTTCCGCTGCCGCTATACTCTGCTACAATTTCCCCTAAGATGGCGGCGAGCGGACGTGTTCAGCTGCTCTTACTGTTGATGTCAGTGTCATTCTGTCTGTGTACCGTTCAAGGATTGAAAGCACCTAGCGGCAATGGAAACGGACTCGGTAATCAGCCAGCAAACCCTCCGGTCCCCGTTAATATTATTATTGGAGCGCCGGGTCCGGTCGCTCCTGCTGCTGTTGCGGCCATGACGCAACCTCGGAGGGCTACCGGGTGGAAACTGGCCGAAGAACAGTCCTGTTGGGACGACTTGACCCGGCTTTGTCCCAAACACACATGGAGCAACAATTTAGCGGTCCTGGAGTGTTTACAGGACAGAAAGGAGGTAACACGGGATTTGGGTGGTGGCGATGTGTTTTGTTCGCGAGTGTGTGTGTGTGCGTGTGTGTTTCTATTGCCTGTCGGATGTCAATGCGACAACAGTCAGGTAGGCACATCTGGAGGAGAGCATGTTGTATTCATTCCACATCGTCGGTGATGGTGGTGTTGTTCTCCTAGTAAACATGGCTCCAGATTCTCCAGTGACAGCAAAGCTAATTAGTCTAAATTAAGAACAAATGCACTGTTTTTCCCCCCCAATGCAAAGCAAAGAGCCCCGTTTTTTCAGCGGCAAATGATTGAACAATTTCTATGCATCACCGCTATAGAAGTCGGACGTATCCTCTGATGTCCACTGCAGATCAAAGAACCTTCCAGAAGGAAACGGGCAATGGAGTGGAGCTTTTTATTTATAGTACTTAGTCAATCAATGTCATTTCATTACTAAAACTAGTCTCAAATATTGACAAAAAACACATCCATTGCAATAAGCTGACTAATACGGTAATACTATTGTAAAGTGGTTGTTCCACTGGATATCATAAGGTGAATGCACCAATTTGTAAGTCGCTCTGGATAAGAGCGTCTGCTAAATGACGTAAATGTAAAATGTAATGAATGACGGTACGACCGTTTTTTCGAAGTCTCGTTAGAAAGCATTACGGGAGACTTAACTATTCTGGAATGACCCTCACACTCTGATTTTTAAAAATAAAATCCATTTGATTTCAAAGTTTTAACACCGTAATAATATGCACAAGGACTGTGATTTACACAAAACATATTTAAGCCTACTTGAAGAACAGTGAAGATGCAGTTTGGTTAACAGAATGAAGGTTTGTGTTGTCGCCATCATTCCCGTTAACACATTTCTGCATCTACACTGTTATTCAAGTAAATGTGTTGTTTTTAATGGTGAAATGTTGTGTGTAAATTGCTGGAAAGAGAGGTGCACTTCCTGATCTGGTATTTTGGCTTGGTCATTACTCCATGCAGGGCCACGCTTTGATGTGGCTGTTTCTTGTGTGTGTCATTTCCATTTTAACCACAACAAACGAGGCCAGTAGTGAGTACAGAGAGGTAAACTAAGATGGCTTCGCTATGGAGAGAACAACGTTTTTTGGAAGTTGAGGACTTCTCCCATCCTTGACTCTCCATCTCTAGATGGTCAGATAATTTCAGTTGTATGTGTAGTCTGAAGCCTGGGCCGTACTTCCGTACTGGCCCCCCGTGGGAATCGAACCCACAACCCTGGCGTTGCAAACACCATGCTCCCAGTCTGAAGCCTGGGCTGACCTTGTGTTGAGCCAAGCTGACAGCAGACAGCTAGCACAGCAGGCAGACAGCTAGCACAGCAGGCAGACAGCTAGCACAGCAGGCAGACAGCTAGCACAGCAGGCAGACAGCTAGCAGACAGCTAGCACAGCAGACAGCTAGCACGGCAGGCAGACAGCTAGCACGGCAGGCAGACAGCTAGCACGGCAGGCAGACAGCTAGCACGGCAGGCAGACAGCTAGCACGGCAGACAGCACAGCAGACAGCTAGCTAGCACGGCAGGCAGCTAGCTAGCACGGCAGGCAGACAGCTAGCTAGTACGGCAGGCAGACAGCTAGCTAGTACGCGGGGAAAGAGCTAGCTAGTACAGCAGGCAGACAGCTAGCTAGTACGGCAGGCAGACAGCTAGCTAGTACGGCAGACAGCTAGCTAGTACGGCAGACAGCTAGCATAGCCGCTATCCTATCACCCAGCTATCTAGCTGACGTTTCTCTTTTTAAATCAGTTATGGAGAAATAGTAAGAGCCAGTGTCTGGAATGTGTTTTTTTTTTTTTAATAAGAAACTCTTGTTTCACAATGCCTTTTGGACTAGGAGCTCGCAACTTTTAGTTGTAAAAACATGTTACCGTGGAAACTACCGATGCAGGAAGTCTTCAGTCAGCTCAGCTGTAAAACACAATATTCTATAACTGGTTAGTTTTATCTTGTCTCCACCGTATGTCCGCTGTTAGTGCTTTCCTGGGAGACAAATCCCAGAACTATAACGTCCCTTCCATGTATGTAATGTATTACAGGTGACAGTCAGGTTATGGACAGGTGTAGTCAGGTTATGGACAGGTGACAGTCAGGTTATGGACAGGTGACAGTCAGGTTATGGACAGGTGACAGTCAGGTTATGGACAGGTGACAGTCAGGTTATGGACCGGTGACAGGAGGGATGGAGTGTATGACTCTCCATCCTGGATATGACAGTTTACCTCGTGGGTCCAGCAGGCAGAGTTCAGGGTAACCTTGAGGCAGAGTTCAGGGTAACCTTGAGGCAGAGTTCAGGGTAACCTTGAGGCAGAGTTCAGGGTAACCTTGAGGCAGAGTTCAGGGTAACCTTGAGGCAGAGTTCAGGGTAGCCTTGAGGCAGAGTTCAGGGTAACCTTGAGGCAGAGTTCAGGGTAACCTTGAGGCAGAGTTCAGGGTAACCTTGAGGCAGAGTTCAGGGTAACCTTGAGGCAGAGTTCAGGGTAACCTTGAGGCAGAGTTCAGGCTAACCTTGAGGCAGAGTTCAGGCTAACCGCAGGCAGATGTGGGATGCAGGAGGATGACACTCTTCTGATACTGAGTACCCTATAGAGTAATGAGAAGAATGCAAATGAATTCATACACCTTTAATTTATACACCTTTAATTCATACACCTTTAATTCATACACCTTCAGCCAAATACATTTAAACTCAGTTTTTCACAATTTCTGATATTTAATCCTAGTTAAAATTCCTTGTCTTAGGTCAGTTAGGATCACCACTTTATTTTAAGAATGTGAAATGTCAGAATAATAGTAGAGAGAATGACTTATTTCATCACATTCCCAGTGGGTCAGAAGTTTACATAAACTCAATTAGTATTTGGTAGCATTGCCTTTAAATTGTTTAACTTAGGTCAAACGTTTCGGGTAGCCTTCCACAAGCTTCCCACAATAAGTTGGGTGAATTTTGGCCCATTCCTCCTGACAGAGCTGGTGTAACTGAGTCAGGTTTGTAGGCCTCCTTGCTTGCACAAGCCTTTTCAGTTCTGCCCACAAATTTTCTATAGGATTGAGGTCAGGGCTTTTTGATGGCCACTCCAATACCTTGACTTTGTTGTCCTTAAGCCATTTTGCCACAACTTTGGAAGTATGCTTGGGGTCATTGTCCATTTAGAAGAGCCATTTGTGACCAAGCTTTAACTTCGTGACTGATGTCTTGAGATGTTTCTTCAATATACCCACCTAATTTTCCATCCTCATGATGCCATCTATTTTGTGAAGTGCACCAGTCCCTCCTGCAGCAAAGCACCCCCACAACATGATGCTGCCACCCCTGTGCTTCATGGTTGGGATGGTGTTCTTCGGCTTACAAGTCCCCCCCTTTTCCTCCAAACATAACGATGGTCATTATGGCCAAACAATTCTATTTTTGTTTCATCAGACCAGAGGACATTTCTCCAAAAAGTAGTGTCTTTGTCCCCATGTGCAGTTGCAAACCGAAGTCTGGCTTTTTTATGATGGTTTTGGAGCAGTAGCTTCCTTACTGAGCGGCCTTTCAGGTTATGTCGATATAGGACTCATTTTACTGTGGATATAGATACTTTTGTACCTGTTTCCTCTAGCATCTTCACAAGGTCCTTTGCTATTGTTCTGGGATTGATTTGCACTTTTCGCACCAAAGTGCGTTCATCTCTAGGAGACAGACAAGCCATGACATAATTTTCTGGAATTTTCCAAGCTGTTTAAAGGCACAGTCAACTTAGTGTATGTAAACTTCTGACCCACTGGAATTGTAATACAGTGAATTATAAGTGAAATAATCTGTAAAAAATTGTTGGAAAAATTACTTGTCATGCACAAAGTAGATGTCCTAACCAACTTGCCAAAACTATAGTTTGTTAACAAGAAATTTGTGGAGTGGTTGAAAAACGTGTTTTAATGACTCCAACGTAAGTGTATGTAAACTTCCCACTTTAACTGTATAGTGGTGTTTCCTATAGTCGGCTGTACAGTTTAGCCCCAAATGACACCATAGTATTCCCTACGTAGTGCACTATATAGGGAATAGGGTGCAATTTGGGATGTACATATCCAGCCTTCTTTCCCCTGTCGTCCTGGATTTGTACCATGTCAGTCTTAGGATTGGTTCTGAACAGGTTCCCGGCATTGACTAGCTCAGATCGGCCATCTTGATTTCCTGTCTGTTTCTGAATCAGAGAGTGACAGGACTGCTGGTGACTCATGTCATGAACTGGCTCCCCTGGGCTGTAGTAAGGTAGTGATGACAACCATACAGCCTTTCAGAGATGAGATGAGAGAGGAAGATTCTTTAGGTTGTTGTATGGCTGGGTTTTCTAAAGATGTTACTGAGCAGCGTGGGGACATCTGGAGCATCCAGGGAGGAGAGGAGAGGGGAAAGGAGGGGAGAGGAGAGGAGAGGAGAGAGATTCTTTAGGTTGTTGTATGGCTGGGTTTTCTAAAGATGTTACTGAGCAGCGTGGGGACATCTGGAGCATCCAGGGAGGAGAATATCACCCCCTTGCAAATCAATTTATAACATTTTGGACACGTGTTTTTCTGGATATTTTTGTTATTCTGTCTCTCACCGTTCAAATGAACCTACCATTAAAATTATAGACTGATCCTTTCTTTATCAGTGGGCAAACGTACAAAATCAGCAGGGAATCAAATACTTTTTTCCCCCTCTGTATACTACTAAAACACTTGAGTGTCTCCCTTGATCATAGGTCCTGGCAGAGTTGAGCAGACTCAGGACAACTGAGCTTTGGAGGAATACGCAGATTTAAAGAGGAGTCCGTAATTTGCTCTCTAATGATCATGAATTTATTACTGCTGAAGTGAAAGTCATCCTCTCTTGGGGAATGCTACTTTTCAGTTAGCTTTGCGACAGTATCAAAAATACATTTTGGATTGTTCTTATTTTCCTCAATTAAGTTGGAAAAATAGGATGATCGAGCAGCAGTGAGGGCTCTTCGATACTGCACGGTACTGTCTTTCCAAGCTAATCGAAACCCATTTTTGTACGCCGACTTCCTTGGGTAAGTGGAGGGAGTCTGGAAGGGCATCTAGGAATCTTTGGGTTGTCTGAGAATTTATAGCACGGCTTTTGATGCTCCTTGGTTGGGGTCTGAGCAGATTATTTGTTGCGATTACAAACGTTATAAAATGGTGGTCCGAAAGTCCAGGATTATGAGGAAAAACATTTTAAGATCCACAACATTTATCAGACTTAGTCGATGATAGCTTTTTGGAGTGGGTCTTTGGACTTTTTTCCATGTGAATATTAAACTCACTGAGTTGACGAGGCTCCGAAAGCCATAGATCTGCCATGACTACAAGGTCCGATAGGAATTCTGGGAACTCAGTGAGGAACACTGTATACGTCCCAGGAGGTCTGCAAACAGGCGCTATAAAAAGTGATTGAGTAGGATGCATAGATTTCAGGACGAGAAGCTCAAAAGACGAAAACGAAATTTGCTATTGTAAATGTTATCCCCCGTGCGGGATGCACGGGGGATATGGTCACTAGTGTAACCAGGAGGTGAGGCCTTCTCCGCTATGCAATCTGGTTTCAGAGCTGGTCATGGGTGCACCTCAGCCACGCTCAAGGTCCTAAACGACATCGTAACCGCCATCGATAAGAAACAATACTGTGCTGCCGTTTTCATTGACCTGGTCAAGGCTTTCAACTCTGTCAATCACCACATCCTCATCGGCAGACTCAATAGCCTTGGTTTCTCTAATGACTGCCTCGCCTGGTTCACCAACTACTTCTCTGATAGAGTTCAGTGTCAAATCAGAGGGCCTGTTGTCCGGACCTCTGGCAGTCGCTATGGGGGTGCCACAGGGTTCAATTCTTGGGCCAACTCTTTTCTCTGTATACATCAATAATGTCGCTCTTGCTGCTGGTGAGTCTCTGATCCACCTCTACGCAGACGACACCATTCTGTATACTTCTGGCCCTTCTTTGGACACTGTGTTAACAACCCTCCAGACGAGCTTCAATGCCATACAACTCTCCTTCCGTGGCCTCCAACTGCTCCTAAATACAAGTAAAACTAAATGCATGCTCTTCAACCGATCGCTGCCTGCACCTGCCCGCCCGTCCAGCATCACTACTCTGGACGGTTCTGACTTAGAATATGTGGACAACTACAAATACCTAGGTGTCTGGTTAGACTGTAAACTCTCCTTCCAGACTCACATCAAACATCTCCAATCCAAAATTTAATCTAGAATTGGCTTCCTATTTCACAACAAAGCATCCTTCACTCATGCTGCCAAACATACCCTCGTAAAACTGACCATCCTACCGATCCTCGACTGGCGATGTCATTTACAAAATAGCCTCCAACACTCTACTCAACAAACTGGATGCAGTCTATCACAGTGCCATCTGTTTTGTCACCAAAGCCCCATATACTACCCACCACTGCGACCTGTACGCTCTCGTTGGCTGGCCTTCGCTTCATACTCGTCGCCAAACCCACTGGCTACAGGTCATCTACAAGACCCTGCTAGGTAAAGTCCCCCCTTATCTCCGCTCACTGGTCACCATAGCAGCACCCACCTGTAGCACGCGCTCCAGCAGGTACATCTCTCTGGTCACCCCCAAAGCCAATTCCTCCTTTGGCCGTCTTTCTTTCCAGTTCTCTGCTGCCAATGACTGGAACGAACTACAAAAATCTCTGAAACTGGAAACACTTATCTCCCTCACTAGCTTTAAGCACCAGCTGTCAGAGCAGCTCACAGATCACTGCACCTGTACATAGCCCATCTATAATTTAGCCCAAACAACTACCTCTTCCCCTACTGTATTTATTTATTTTGCTCCTTTGCACCCCATTATCTCTTTCTACTTTGCACTTTCTTCTACTACAAATCTACAATTCCAGTGTTTTACTTGCTATATTGTATTTACTTAGCCACCATGGACTTTTTTTTTGCCTTTACCTCCCTTATCTCACCTCATTTGCTCACATTGTAAATAGACTTATTTATCTACTGTATTATTGACTGTATGTTTGTTTTACTCCATGTGTAACTCTGTGTTGTCGAAATGCTTTGCTTTATCTTGGCCAGGTCGCAATTGTAAATGAGAACTTGTTCTCAACTTGCCTACCTGGTTAAATAAAGGTGAAATAAATAAAAATTTAACACAGTCAATTCATCAGGTTTAAGCCATGTTTCAGTCAGGCCAATCACATCAAGATTATAATCAGTGATTAGTTCATTGACTAGAACTGCCTTGGAAGTGAGGGATCTAACATTAAGTAGCCCTAGGATGGAGTCCATCACTCCTCAACAGGCCAGGCTTGGTCCTGTTTGTGGGTGAGTCCCAGAAAGAGGGCCAACTATATCTAAAAATTATATCTTTTGGGAGGGACAGGAAACCGTTTTCAACCAGTGATTGAGACTCTGCTGTAGAGCTCACCACTCCCCCTAACTGGTAGGGGGCCAGAGACTCTCTGCTGTAGAGCTCACCACTCCCCCTAACTGGGAGGGGGCCAGAGACTCTCTGCTGTAGAGCTCACCACTCCCCCTAACTGGGAGGGGGCCAGAGACTCTCTGCTGTAGAGCTCATCACTCCCCCTAACTGGGAGGGGGCCAGAGACTCTCTGCTGTAGAGCTCATCACTCCCCCTAACTGGGAGGGGGCCAGAGACTCTCTGCTGTAGAGCTCACCACTCCCCCTAACTGGGAGGGGGCCAGAGACTCTCTGCTGTAGAGCTCACCACTCCCCCTAACTGGGAGGGGGCCAGAGACTCTCTGCTGTAGAGCTCACCACTCCCCCTAACTGGGAGGGGGCCAGAGACTCTCTGCTGTAGAGCTCATCACTCCCCCTAACTGGGAGGGGGCCAGAGACTCTCTGCTGTAGAGCTCATCACTCCCCCTAACTGGGAGGGGGCCAGAGACTCTCTGCTGTAGAGCTCATCACTCCCCCTAACTGGGAGGGGGCCAGAGACTCTCTGCTGTAGAGCTCATCACTCCCCCTAACTGGGAGGGGGCCAGAGACTCGATGCCGACACATCTTTCTGCCATTTCTGTTGCTCTTGGTGACCTCTGACCTCTGTTTCATCCTAATATGGTTGGTGCCAGATTGAGTTGGCCAGGTCATCAGTCCTATCCAGGTCATCCCTTCCTGTCCAGGTCATCAGTCCTATTGGAATCATCCCTTCCTGTCCAGGTCATCAGTCCTATTGGAATCATCCCTTCCTGTCCAGGTCATCAGTCCTATTGGAATCATCCCTTCCTGTCCAGGTCATCAGTCCTATTGGAATCATCCCTTCCTGTCCAGGTCATCAGTCCTATTGGAATCATCCATTTCTCTTCAGCTGCAGGAGATGTATACAGTAGCAGTTGAACACAGTACCGGTTGGACACACCTACTCATTCAAGGGGTTTTCTTTATTTTTACATACAAAAACCCTTAGTTTTCTTTCGTCAGTCGTGCTGTGCCATTTTTCTTAGAGGCCAAGCGGTGAGAACTGGTATAATGTTCATTAAAGTAGAAGATAATTTGTCTTCTGGCTCTGATAGACACATTGGTAGATTGGTTCATATGTTTCTATGTAACAGAAGTGGCCTCTTGTTCCTTTGTCTCAATGTGATTAGTGTCTGGTTAACAGAGGGCTTCACCTCTAGAACACCCTGTTGTGGACCCTGGCCTCTAGAACACCCTGTTCTGGACCCTGGCCTCTAGAGCACCCTGTTCTGGACCCTGGGCTCTAGAGCACCCTGTTCTGGACCCTGGGCTCTAGAACACCCTGTTCTGGACCCTGGCCTCTAGAACACCCTGTTGTGGACCCTGGGCTCTAGAACACCCTGGTCTCTCGAGCACTGTCGTGACGTTGTATTAGTTAATGTGACGACTGTTGCTCATCGAATGATTAACGGTTTATAATTGCGTGATTAAATGAATTAAGCAATGAATCAAGCAATTATTAACTCATTAACCTGGGGCACCATGGGAACATTGTTTTGATTGAGTTTCTATTTCCCAAATTAACTCAAAGGATATCAGAATATCGATTTTACAACAGTCGCTAAATTAATCAATTTCCTCTACAGTCTCATTCTGAACGTCGCATAATCCGGGAATCTGCACGGACCCGGGCTTTACCAATGAATTTACCACACCGATCTTAGTTGATTATTTATTTACTAGCAAGCTAAAATGATGATAAAAATACACATACACAAAACACAGTCTAGCTATTGATTAGGACTTAGTATAACGGGCCAACACACTATGGCGCGTGTTACCCAAAATGGGGATTTAAAAGAGAGAGAAACAAAGGAAGTACACGAGAGAAATATACATTTGGGTTCATTTGTCAGCCATGCTTATTTAACTAGCCTTGCCCCGAACTGTCGCTCTTATGGGTCAGAATATAATGATGTAATTACGTGTTGGAGTTCTCAGGTGGGAAGCTCCGCGTGGGTCGTTTAGGCTTCTAAATGACGCACTTCTCCGGCGCAACTCTCTGGTTGTCCTCACGATGTCAGTGTCCTTCTTGGCTTAGTGGTCTGATCCCTCGCGGTCTTCTGAGGACAGACAGCTCTGTAGCTCAGAGCTCACAGCGTCGGACTCGAACGGTGAAGATACCACGATTTGATAGAGAGTGGAGACTGGGTGGTTCGGCTTGAATTCACCCGCTTAGACACAACTACTCGTCCGTAGCTCGTGTAGAAAAAGATTTCTTTGTCTTCAACCTTGTGTTTCGTTTTGGGGTTCGTCGACTTTGCTAGACCTTAGCTGCAGCTTGGGGTCAATTAGTCTGATATGTTAATTCTTCACTCTCCTGTCTTATACCCTCGGGTCAGAAGTGGGTGTAACCGCCTTTAGGGCAATTCTCTGGGCGGACCAAGTAAAGGGGCAAGGCTTAGATTTGACTAAAAATCCAATTTTAGACACTAACTTCACATTTCATCTTTACCAAAACATTCTGTTTGATTTGGATATATTCCACACAACGTACAATGTATAAACATCAGGCATATACTGGGAAAACTCTTAAAGGTACAATGTTTTCATAATAACGTCATCTCTTAACCTTTAAAAACAACACAAAAGTTACATACATTTTAATATTCCACCTCTCGTCATGACCACCATTGTGGCTGACGGAAACCATTGTTCCAAAGTCCCTTTATTGCATGTTTAATGTTCTGAGGCCAGTTCTCCATTGTTAGGACAAAGGAATTTCTCTGTGGCCTAAGGTTTATTATGGGCATGAAGTGTCATAAAACCCCCACATCTTCAGACCCCTAGATCTCTCCTCCTCTTTTGGGGGTTTGGGAGATAATCTGTACGGTGGTGGTCTCCTGTACCCTGACCTGATCAGGACAGTCATGACAGCACCCTGTTCTGGACCCTGGCCTCTAGAACATTCTGGCCTCTAGAACACCCTGTTGTGGACCCTGGCTATCCTCTTGACTTGACAGATACACTCCTGAGATACAGTTCTCCCTGAGTCACTCTCTGGTCGTACTCGCCTCAACCCCCGTCGTCCTGGGTACCTACACCCAGCCCACCGAGTCCTCGACCCCCGTCGTCCTGGGTACCTACACCCAGCCCACCGAGTCCTCGTCGTCCTGGGCACCGACACCCAGCCCACCGAGTCCTCGACCCCCGTCGTCCTGGGCACCGACACCCAGCCCACCGAGTCATCGACCCCCGTCGTCCTGGGCACCGACACCCAGATGTGTATGTGGTCTGAGAACATCCACCCGGACCTTGTTTTCAGGCAGTGTTGCAGTTGTCAGCTCTTTACTCTGCAGGACAGATCTAAGCCCTAACTAATGGTTCCTCTGCAGGACAGATCTAAGCCCTAACTAATGGTTCCTCTGCAGGACAGATCTAAACCCTAACTAATGGTTCCTCTGCAGGACAGATCTAAGCCCTAACTAATGGTTCCTCTACAGGACAGATCTAAGCCCTAACTAATGGTTCCTCTACAGGACAGATCTAAGCCCTAACTAATGGTTCCTCTACAGGACAGATCTAAGCCCTAACTAATGGTTCCTCTACAGGACAGATCTAAGCCCTAACTAATGGTTCCTCTGCAGGACAGATCTAAGCCCTAACTAATGGTTCCTCTGCAGGACAGATCTAAGCCCTAACGAATGGTTCCTCTGCAGGACAGATCTAAACCCTAACTAATGGTTCCTCTACAGGACAGATCTAAGCCCTAACTAATGGTTCCTCTAAGACAGATCTAAGCCCTAACTAATGGTTCCTCTACAGGACAGATCTAAGCCATAAGTAATGGAGTTCACATGTATTTATAACCGCCAGCTCAACAACACTAAGACGGCTTCAATAAAAACCAGTCGGGGGTGAAGTTGTGGAGGGGGTGTGTGTGTGGTCTCATCTTCAGTAAAGACTGAGTAGAAAGCGTCTTGATCATGGAGTCTAATACCTGTGTTTCTCTCTTCCAGGAAACAGAGATTGCTGTCGACTGCAACCATGTAAGTTCTCCTCTCTCTGTGTCTCGCGCTCTCTCTCTCTCTCTCTCTGTCTCTGTCTCTCTCTCTCTCTCTGTCTCTCTCTCTCTCCTTCCTCGCCACCCCCCCCCCCCCTCATCTTGACACAGTGTTCCCCATCGACGCTTTTGAAGTCTGTCACAGCTCTGCCAAGTCACACGTACAGGATGAGCGGTGACGGCAGGAGAAGACCTCACCCTCCAGGAGGTGACAGCATCTTCACATGGCAGGAGAAGACCTCACCCTCCAGGAGGTGACAGCATCTTCACATGGCAGGAGAAGACCTCACCCTCCAGGAGGTGACAGCATCTTCACATGGCAGGAGAAGACCTCACCCTCCAGGAGGTGACAGCATCTTCACATGGCAGGAGAAGACCTCACCCTCCAGGAGGTGACAGCATCTTCACATGGCAGGAGAAGACCTCACCCTCCAGGAGGTGACAGCATCTTCACATGGCAGGAGAAGACCTCACCCTCCAGGAGGTGACAGCATCTTCACATGGCAGGAGAAGACCTCACCCTCCAGGAGGTGACAGCATCTTCACATGGCAGGAGAAGACCTCACCCTCCAGGAGGTGACAGCATCTTCACATGGCAGGAGAAGACCTCACCTCCAGGAGGTGACAGCATCTTCACACGGCAGGAGAAGACCTCACCTCCAGGAGGTGACAGCATCTTTCACACGGCAGGAGAAGACCTCCCCCTCCGGAG
This sequence comes from Salmo trutta, assembly GCF_901001165.1. NCBI lineage: Eukaryota > Metazoa > Chordata > Actinopteri > Salmoniformes > Salmonidae > Salmo > Salmo trutta. The sequence continues at coordinate 47,660,582 of NC_042968.1, forward strand.
GTGACAGCATCTTTCACGCGGCAGGAGAAGACCTCACCCTCCGGAGGCGACAGCATCTACACATGGCAGGAGAAGACCTCACCTCCGGAGGTGACGGCATCTTCACGAGGCAGGAGAAGCACACCACTTGGCGGTGTAGTTCAGTCGATGTGGAGCCTAACTAACGTGCAGAGATGGTATGATTTGTGAAGAGGCCAAGCTGTCCTAGTTGTGGCTGCTGGATGTTAATACGATCACTACAGTTCGTTGTGGTCGTTCAGGAAGTATTCAGACCCTTTGACTTTCTACACATTTTTGTTATGTTAGACTTATTCTAAAATGGATTAAATCGCATCCCCCCTTTCATCAATCTACACACAATACCTCTATAATGACAAAGCAAAAACAGATTTTTTGAAGTTTGTGCAAATGTGTAAAGAATAAAAACCTGAAATGATATGAGTATTCAGATCCTTTACTCAGTACTTTGTTGAAGCACCGTTGGCTGTCTATAAACCCCTCTCGCTCAGTTTTTATTTTTTTATTTTTAATACATTTGCAAACATTTCTAATAACCTGTTTTCACTTTGTCATTATGGGGGTATTGTGATGTCATTATGGGGTATTGCGATGTCATTATGGGGTATAGTGATGTCATTATGGGGGTATAGTGATGTCATTATGGGGGTATTGCGATGTCATTATGGGGGTATTGCGATGTCATTATGGGGGTATTGCGATGTCATTATGGGGTATTGCGATGTCATTATGGGGTATTGCGATGTCATTATGGGGTATTGCGATGTCATTATGGGGTATTGCGATGTCATTATGGGGGTATTGCGATGTCATTATGGGGGTATTGCGATGTCATTATGGGGTATAGTGTGTAGATTGATGAGCAACATTTTTTTATTTAATCCATTTTAGAACAAGGCTGTAACATAAACATTTTTGGAAAAGGGGTGTTTGGGTCGGCCGTGGAGGTGAGGGGTGTTTGGGTCGGCCGTGGAGGTGAGGGGTGTTTGGGTCGGCCGTGGAGGTGAGGGGTGTTTGGGGTCGGCCGTGGAGGTGAGGGGTGTTTGGGTCGGCCGTGGAGGTGAGGGGTGTTTGGGTCGGCCGTGGAGGTGAGGGGTGTTTGGGTCGGCCGTGGAGGTGAGGGGTGTTTGGGTCGGCCGTGGAGATGAAGGGTGTTTGGGTCGGCCGTGGAGATGAAGGGTGTTTGGGTCGGCCGTGGAGGTGAGGGGTGTTTGGGTCGGCCGCGGAAATGAGGGGGTTCATGTTCTCCCAGAGGGCTTGGTAACATGGATCAGCTCTCTTCCTGCCAGGGAAAGAATCGCAGACGGCTAGTGATTCAACCCCTCAAGCTGCTATCTCTCTGTGTGTCACTGTCTCTCTCTGTGTGTCACTGTCTCTCTCTGTGTCACTGTCTCTCTCTCTGTGTGTCACTGTCTCTCTCTCTCTGTGTGTCACTGCTCTGTCTGTCTCTCTCTCTCTGTGTGTCACTGTCTCTCTCTCTCTCTGTGTGTCACTGTCTCTCTCTCTCTCTCTCTGTGTGTCACTGTCTCTCTCTCTCTCTCTCTCTCTGTGTGTCACTGTCTCTCTCTCTCTCTCTCTCTCTCTGTGTGTCACTGTCTCTCTCTCTCTCTCTCTCTCTCTGTGTGTCACTGTCTCTCTCTCTCTCTCTCTCTCTCTGTCACTGTTAAACCACTCTCTCTCTCTCTCTCTCTCTCTCTGTGTGTCACTGTCTCTGTCTCTCTCTCTCTCTCTCTCTCTGTGTGTCACTGTCTCTCTCTCTCTCTCTCTCTCTGTGTGTCACTGTCTCTCTCTCTCTGTGTGTCACTGTCTCTCTCTCTCTGTGTGTCACTGTCTCTCTCTCTCTGTGTGTCACTGTCTCTCATGGTCTCCCTCCTTCTTCCCTCCTTCTTCCTTCCAGTTGCTATGGAACTACAAGCTGAACCTGACAATGGATCCCAAGTTTGAGTCTGTGGCCATGGAGATCTGCAAGAGTACTATCACTGAGGTTAGTCTGACACACACACACACACACACACACACACACGGCAACATGTCTATATGGCTGCAGAGCTGTACCATGAGCCAGATCATGTCAGTCTGTTGTTGCTAGACATTGACAGGGTCCTAAATGGCACCCTGTCCCCTAGAGGGCGCTGCCTGTCCCCTAGAGGGCGCTGCCTGTCCCCTAGAGGGCGCTGCCTGTCCCCTAGAGGGCGCTGCCTGTCCCCTAGAGGGCGCTGCCTGTCCCCCAGAGGGCGCTGCCTGTCCCCCAGAGGGCGCTGCCTGTCCCCCAGAGGGCGCTGCCTGTCCCCCAGAGGGCGCTGCCTGTCCCCCAGAGGGCGCTGCCTGTCCCCCAGAGGGCGCTGCCCGTCCCCCAGAGGGCGCTGCCCGTCCCCCAGAGGGCGCTGCCCGTCCCCCAGAGGGCGCTGCCCGTCCCCCAGAGGGCGCTGCCTGCCAGGTCCTCTACTCAGCCAGGTCCTCTGCTCAGCCAGGTCCTCTGCTCAGCCAGGTCCTCTGCTCAGCCAGGTCCTCTGCTCAGCCAGGTCCTCTACTCAGCCAGGTCCTCTACTCAGCCAGGTCCTCTGCTCAGCCAGGTCCTCTACTCAGCCAGGTCCTCTGCTCAGCCAGGTCCTCTGCTCAGCCAGGTCCTCTACTCAGCCAGGTCCTCTGCTCAGCCAGGTCCTCTGCTCAGCCAGGTCCTCTGCTCAGCCAGGTCCTCTACTCAGCCAGGTCCTCTACTCAGCCAGGTCCTCTACTCAGCCAGGTCCTCTGCTCAGCCAGGTCCTGTAGCCATCAGCCTTTTCTTCTCTTCCACTGGATGTTTTTAAAAGGACAGGTTGTCATAGAGACGATAGAACTTCATCCAATCCATTATAAAACACAGCGTTTTGTTACAGGTTTTAACTCCTCTCAAATCCGATCCTACTATTCCATCCTATTAACAACAGTCTGTTTTTAACGTCGCCTTAGTGGTGTGTGTGTGTGTGTGTGTGTGTGTGTGTTGTATTCCACCTCTGTCTCTCCCCCCCCCCCCCTCAGATTAAGGAGTGTGTATTTCACCTGTGTGTGTGTGTGTGTGTCCTCAGATTAAGGAGTGTTCGGAGGAAGAGCGTGGGAAGGGTTACCTGGTGTCCTGCCTGGTGGATCACCGTGGTAACATCACGGAGTACCAGTGTCACCAGTACGTCACCAAGATGACCTCTGTCGTCTTCTCAGACTACAGACTCATCTGTGGCTTCATGGACCAGTGTAGAGAGGACATCAACGCGCTACGCTGTGGAAGCATCAACGTTGGAGAGAAGGTGAGATGGGAGAGAGTGTGTGTGTGTGTGTGTGTGTGTGTGTGTGTGTGTTGTTGTTATAGAGATACTCATAGAGAGGAAGGGGCTGAGCCACCCCCCGTCGTCTCTCTGGGTTGTCTAGTTATTTTGGTTTGGGTCTCCTTCATAGTGCAGGTCTGTACTGAAGGATTTATCGTGTGGTTCCCTGTAGCTCATTTGGGTCCCAATCGAACCCACAACCAGGGTTGTGGGTTCGATTCCCACGGGGGGCCAGTACAAAAAAATAAAAAATAAATGCATGAAATTAAATGTATGAAATGTATGTATTCACTACTGTAAGTCGCTCTGGATAAGAGCGTCTGCTAAATGACTAAAATGTAAATGTAAAAATGTGTTCGTATAGGTTGGATTACCAATGGTGTTTTTGTTCTTCACTGGTTGGCCCTTTTTTTTTATAGATATGGGTCTTTATCAAGATGGGATTTGTTTCTTAAGTTCTTTGTGGATCTGTGTAATCTGAGGGAAATATGTGTCTCTAATATGGTCCTACATTTGGGCAGGAGGTTAGGAAGTGCAGCTCAGTTTCCACCTCATTTTGTGGGCAGTGTTGCACATAGCCTGTCTTCTCTTGAGAGCCAGGTCTGCCTACGGCAACCTTTCTCAATAGCAAGGCTATGCTCACTGAGTCTGTACATAGTCAAAGCTTTCCTTAAGTTTGGGTCAGTCACAGTGGTCAGGTATTCTGCCTACTGTGTACTCTCTGTTTACGGCCAAATAGCATTCTGGTTTGCTCTCTTTTTTTGTTAGTTCTTTCCAATGTGTCAAGTAATTATCTTTTTGTTTTCTCATGATTTGGTTGGGTCTAATTATGTTGCTATCCTGGAGCTCTGTGGGGTCTGTTTGTGTTTGTGAACAGAGCCCCAGGACCCGCTTGCTTAGGGGACTCTTCTCCAGGTTCATCTCTCTGTAGGTGATGGCTTTGTTATGGAAGGTTTGGGAATCACTTCCTTTTAGGTGGTTGTAGAATTTAACGGCTCTTTTCTGGATTTTGATAATTAGCGGGAATCGACCTAATTCTGCTCTGCATGCATTATTTTGTTTGTCCCATTTTGTGAATTCTTGGTTGGTGAGCGGACCCCAGACCTCACAACCATAAAGGGCAATGGGTTCTATAACTGATTCAAGTAGTTTTAGCCAGATCCTAATTGGTTTGTCTAATTTTATGTTCCTTTTGGTGGTGTAGAAGGCCCTTCTGGTCTTGTCTCTCAGATCGTTCACAGCTTTGTGGAAGTTACCTGTGGTGCTGATGTTTAGGCCGAGGTATGTATAGTTTTTTTTGTGTGCTCGAGGGCAACGGTTCCCAAACTTTTTATAGTCCCGTACCCCTTCAAACATTCAACCTCCGAGCTGTACCCCCTCTAGCACCAGGGTCAGCGCACTCTCAAATGTTGTTTTTTGCCGTCATTGTAAGCCTGTCACACACACACACACACTATACAATACATTTATTAAAACATAAGAATGAGTGTGAGTTTTTGTCACCACCCGGCTCGTGGGAAGTGACATAGAGCTCTTATAGGACCAGGGGCACAAACAATAATAATCAATAATTTTGCTCTTTATTTAACCATCTTACATATAAAACCTTATTTGTTCATCGAAAATTGTGCATAACTCACCACAGGTTAATGAGAAGGGTGTGCTTGAAAGGATGCACATAACTCTGCAATGTTGGGTTGTATTGGAGAGAGTCTCAGTCTTAAATCATTTTCCACACCCAGTCTGTTCCTGTATTTAGTTTTTATGCTAGTGATGGCCGAGAATCCACTCCCACGTAGGAACAATGACCCCGTTTGTCAGCGTTTCCAGATGATCCTCCTGATGAAGCAGGTCCTCCACCTGCTGAATCTGGAACGCTCAAAATAAACATCTGTATTAATGACAATTTTAAATTTGGTAGCAACAAGGGGGGGGGCTTGATAGTCCAGTGAAAATGGCGGAGTGTTTATGTGGTGTATATCTGAAAATGAGCAGCTGACATCTTAAGGTTTTTTTTTGTTGTTAATAAATGTGAGACAGGTTCCATGTACAGGAAGACAGGAAGACAGGAAGACAGGAAGAGAGGAAGAGAGGAAGACAGGAAGACAGAAGAAGAACAACAGAACGGTTTAATTACCTCTGGTTATAGACACTTTAAGCAGCAATAAAACTTCCACGGCCTGTTCCTCGGACAGCGAACCCTTGATCAGCTCTCTGAAAGTAAAGAAAATAGCCTCTTTTGTTGTTGTTGTTGTAGATATGAAAACAATAACTGAGATACGGCCGTTCAGTCTAAAGTAGCAGATGTCATTTTCAGGATACGTCAATACAGCACAGAAAGCTTAATGCCAGACTGGTATTGTGGTTGTTCATTAGGTGATGGGGAGATATGCAATATTGTAAATACAAAATAATATACTGACCTTCCTTGAGAATCCATCTATACCGCTAAAGATGACACTGTATCTTGGGGAAAAAAAGCATTGGGATTAAAAGTGAAATGTTTAATTTTTTTAACCTGCTTCATTATTAATGTGTTACCAGTTGATAAAGAACAACTCCCATTTCATACAATATTGAACATTTGTCTTTGAATAAGTAAGAATAAAAAAAGTTAAATTACTTCTTAGATTTGATGGAGACTTTATACATCTTTGTACCTTTTTTATCAATTTATGATTTGTATCAATGTAGACGGGAGAAGGAACAGAGTATTTTTGCAGAGCAACGCAGCGAAGCTGGATCATTCTGGCAATGATACCTGCACCATCTACACACTGCAGACTCCCTGACTCTTCTCTCCGACGAGGCTCCCGGCCTGACTCTTCTCTCCGACGAGGCTCCCGGCCTGACTCTTCTCTCCGACGAGGCTCCCGGCCTGACTCTTCTCTCCGACGAGGCTCCCGGCCTGACTTTTCTCTCCGACGAGGCTCCCGGCCTGACTCTTCTCTCCGACGAGGCTCCCGGCCTGACTCTTCTCTCCGACGAGGCTCCCGGCCTGACTCTTCTCTCCGACGAGGCTCCCGGCCTGACTCTTCTCTCCGACGAGGCTCCCGGACTGACTCTTCTCTCCGACGAGGCTCTCGGACTGACTCTTCTCTCCCACGAGGCTCCCGGACTGACTCTTCTCTCCTACGAGGCTCTCGGACTGACTCTTCTCTGCCAAGGCTTCCTGACTCTTCTCCATTGTACACGATGGCCCATTGCTCTGAGACTTCCTTTGACCATTCTAAAGCCCGCATGGGGCATCCTTGCCTTAATGGCCCTGACTTTCTGGTCTAACTCTTCATCTGACATATCAGAATAACATTCCCTGACAGACATATTGTGTTCTTTCACCCAGCTGTAAACAAAGCAAACCGTTACACTGTCATGAAATATGATTATATATCCACTATGAAACTAATAGGACATGGCCTGCTTATGAGTTGCCATGAAAGAAAGTTAGATTCATTCAACTGAAAATGGCGAGAACAGGTGTTCTAGCTAAATGCTTTTGGTTAGCTTGAGAATAATAATTGCATAATTTATCATTCTAGTGTGTGTGTGTGTGTGTGTGTGTGTAATATAGTAGAATATTATGAACCGACACTGAATCGTAGGAACTAACTACTAGCTATGTAGAAGATGGAAGGAAGAACTCCCAGTGCTGTTTACCTGAGATGACATCATCACACAGTCCTTCTTCGTTGGTGTTGGAAGGAAGAACTCCCAGTGCTGTTTACCTGAGATGACATCATCACAGTCCTTCTTCGTTGGTGTTGGATGGAAGAACTCCCAGTGCTGTTTACCTGAGATGACATCATCACAGTCCTTCTTCGTTGGTGTTGGATGGAAGAACTCCCAGTGCTGTTTACCTGAGATGACATCATCACACAGTCCTTCTTCGTTGGTGTTGGAAGGAAGAACTCCCAGTGCTGTTTACCTGAGATGACATCATCACACAGTCCTTCTTCGTTGGTGTTGGATGGAAGAACTCCCAGTGCTGTTTACCTGAGATGACATCATCACACAGTCCTTCTTCGTTGGTGTTGGAAGGAAGAACTCCCAGTGCTGTTTACCTGAGATGACATCATCACAGTCCTTCTTCGTTGGTGTTGGATGGAAGAATTCCCAGTGCTGTTTACCTGAGATGACATCATCACAGTCCTTCTTCGTTGGTGTTGGAAGGAAGAACTCCCAGTGCTGTTTACCTGAGATGACATCATCACAGTCCTTCTTCGTTGGTGTTGGATGGAAGAACTCCCAGTGCTGTTTACCTGAGATGACATCATCACACAGTCCTTCTTCGTTGGTGTTGGAAGGAAGAACTCCCAGTGCTGTTTACCTGAGATGACATCATCACAGTCCTTCTTCGTTGGTGTTGGATGGAAGAACTCCCAGTGCTGTTTACCTGAGATGACATCATCACAGTCCTTCTTCGTTGGTGTTGGATGGAAGAACTCCCAGTGCTGTTTACCTGAGATGACATCATCACACAGTCCTTCTTCGTTGGTGTTGGATGGAAGAACTCCCAGTGCTGCTTACCTGAGATGACATCATCACACAGTCCTTCTTCGTTGGTGTTGGATGGAAGAACTCCCAGTGCTGTTTACCTGAGATGACATCATCACAGTCCTTCTTCGTTGGTGTTGGATGGAAGAACTCCCAGTGCTGCTTACCTGAGATGACATCATCACAGTCCTTCTTCGTTGGTGTTGGATGGAAGAACTCCCAATGCTGTTTACCTGAGATGACATCATCACAGTCCTTCTTCGTTGGTGTTGGATGGAAGAATTCCCAGTGCTGTTTACCTGAGATGACATCATCACAGTCCTTCTTCGTTGGTGTTGGATGGAAGAACTCCCAGTGCTGTTTACCTGAGATGACATCATCACAGTCCTTCTTCGTTGGTGTTGGATGGAAGAACTCCCAGTGCTGTTTACCTGAGATGACATCATCACAGTCCTTCTTCGTTGGTGTTGGATGGAAGAACTCCCAGTGCTGCTTACCTGAGATGACATCATCACAGTCCTTCTTCGTTGGTGTCCGCTATAACTTCCTTTGCGTCGGAAAGAAAGGCTGAACAGTATTGGTTGGTTGTAGACAAACCGACACTCAAAAAATGACCAAAATGGAGGATGGTTGATAGTGAAATTTAAATTTGAGTTTTGTTTTCAAATACATTTGTTCTCAAATTTATGGGGAGGAATAAAATGAATAAAGTTTTGCGCTCTTTTAACAAAATAATTGATTGCAAAAAAATGTTTTACTTTGAAGCCTCGTTTTTGCTTTTATAAGAATTATTTTTGATTGAAAATAAAAGTTGCTTTCAGAAGATTATTTTATTAAATTGAAAATAAAGTTTTGCTCTCCACAAAGAGAGGGGATGGGGGGCTAATAGCTGAACAATAGATGATTCAACCTTTACTAAAGAATAGTCTAATAGCTGAGCTAGGTGTGAGTATTTTGGTCTTACTGAGATCTATTGTCAGGGCCCAGGTCTGACAGGGCCCAGGTCTGTCAGGGCCCAGGTCTGTCAGGGCCCAGGTCTGTCAGGGCCCAGGTCTGTCAGGGCCCAGGTCTGTCAGGGCCCAGGTCTGACAGGGCCCAGGTCTGACAGGGCCCAGGTCTGACAGGGCCCAGGTCTGACAGAATCTGTGCAGATGATCTAGGTGCTGCTGTAGGCCCTCCTTGGTTGGGGACAGAAGCACCAGATCCTCAGCAAACAGTAGACATTTGACTTCAGATTCTAGTAGGGTGAGGCCGGGTGCTGCAGACTGTTCTAGTGCCCTCGCCAATTCGTAGATATATATGTTGAAGAGGGTGCGGCTTAAGCTGAATCCTTGTCTCACCCCATAGCACTGAGGAAAGAAATCTGTGTTTTGCCAGTTTTAACCGCACACTTGTTTGTGAACATGGATTTTATGATGTCGTATGTTTTTCCCCCAACACTGTTTTCCATCCATTTATATAGCAGACCCTCATGCCAAGTTGAGTCAAAAGCTTTTTTGAAATCAACAAAGCATGAACACTTTGCCTTTTGTTTTGGTTTGTTTGTTTGTTTGTTTGTCAATTAGGGTGTGCAGGGTGAATACATGGTCTGTTGTACGGTCATTTGGTAAAAACCCAATTTGATATTTCTCAGTACATTGTTTTCACTGAGGAAATGTACAAGTCTGTTGTTAATGATAATGCAGAGGATTTTCTCAAGGTTGCTGTTGAAGCATATCCTGTGGTAGTTATTGGGGTCAAATTTGTCTCCACTTTTGTGGATTGGGGTGATCAGATATTGGGGAAGATACCAGAGCTGAGGACGATGTTAAAGACTAAGTATAACCAATTGGAACACTCTCTCTGCTCCTCTCTTCCTCTGCTTCCACCCTCCTCTTCATCCCCCTTACCTCACTCCCACCCTCCTCTTCATCCCCCTTACCTCACTCCCACCCTCCTCTTCATCCCCTATACCTCACTCCCACCCTCCTCTTCATCCCCTATACCTCACTCCCACCCTCCTCTTCATCCCCTATACCTCACTCCCACCCTCCTCTTCATCCCCTATACCTCACTCCCACCCTCCCCTCCATCCCCTATACCTCACTCCCACCCTCCCCTCCATCCCCTTACCTCACTCCCACCCTCCTCTCCATCCCCCTTACCTCACCCCCCCCCCCCAGGACATCCATTCACAGGGTGAGGTCATAGCGTGTCTGGAGAAAGCCTTAGTCCGAGAGGCGGAGCAACAGGACCAGGCTCATCCAATCAGAGAGGAGTGTAAGAAGAGCATCATGCGCGTAGCGGAGCTGTCGTCAGACGACTTCCACCTGGACAGATTCCTGTACTTCTCCTGCCGAGATGACCGGGAACGCTTCTGTGAAAACGTACGCTGCTCATCTTGCCTTACATAACGGTCTCCCAAATGACAATTTATCTGATGCTTCAGGTTACTGAGGACGCTGACTGGTCTCTGTTCTACAGGTTACTGAGGACGCTGACTGGTCTCTGGTCTACAGGTTACTGAGGACGCTGACTGGTCTCTGTTCTACAGGTTACTGAGGACGCTGACTGGTCTACAGGTTACTGAGGACGCTGACTGGTCTCTGGTCTACAGGTTACTGAGGACGCTGACTGGTCTCTGGTCTACAGGTTACTGAGGACGCTGACTGGTCTCTGTTCTACAGGTTACTGAGGACGCTGACTGGTCTCTGGTCTACAGGTTACTGAGGACGCTGACTGGTCTCTGGTCTACAGGTTACTGAGGACGCTGACTGGTCTCTGGTCTACAGGTTACTGAGGACGCTGACTGGTCTCTGGTCTACAGGTTACTGAGGACGCTGACTGGTCTCTGGTCTACAGGTTACTGAGGACGCTGACTGGTCTCTGGTCTACAGGTTACTGAGGACGCTGACTGGTCTCTGTTCTACAGGTTACTGAGGACGCTGACTGGTCTCTGTTCTACAGGTTACTGAGGACGCTGACTGGTCTCTGGTCTACAGGTTACTGAGGACGCTGACTGGTCTCTGTTCTACAGGTTACTGAGGACGCTGACTGGTCTCTGGTCTACAGGTTACTGAGGATGCTGACTGGTCTCTGTTCTACAGGTTACTGAGGACGCTGACTGGTCTCTGTTCTACAGGTTACTGAGGACGCTGACTGGTCTCTGGTCTACAGGTTACTGAGGACGCTGACTGGTCTCTGGTCTACAGGTTACTGAGGACGCTGACTGGTCTCTGTTCTACAGGTTACTGAGGACGCTGACTGGTCTCTGGTCTACAGGTTACTGAGGACGCTGACTGGTCTCTGTTCTACAGGTTACTGAGGACGCTGACTGGTCTACAGGTTACTGAGGACGCTGACTGGTCTCTGGTCTACAGGTTACTGAGGACGCTGACTGGTCTCTGGTCTACAGGTTACTGAGGACGCTGACTGGTCTCTGTTCTTCAGGTTACTGAGGACGCTGACTGGTCTCTGTTCTTCAGGTTACTGAGGACGCTGACTGGTCTCTGGTCTACAGGTTACTGAGGACGCTGACTGGTCTCTGGTCTACAGGTTACTGAGGACGCTGACTGGTCTCTGGTCTACAGGTTACTGAGGACGCTGACTGGTCTCTGGTCTACAGGTTACTGAGGACGCTGACTGGTCTCTGGTCTACAGGTTACTGAGGACGCTGACTGGTCTCTGGTCTACAGGTTACTGAGGACGCTGACTGGTCTCTGGTCTACAGGTTACTGAGGACGCTGACTGGTCTCTGGTCTACAGGTTACTGAGGACGCTGACTGGTCTCTGGTCTACAGGTTACTGAGGACGCTGACTGGTCTCTGGTCTACAGGTTACTGAGGACGCTGACTGGTCTCTGGTCTACAGGTTACTGAGGACGCTGACTGGTCTCTGTTCTACAGGTTACTGAGGACGCTGACTGGTCTCTGGTCTACAGGTTACTGAGGACGCTGACTGGTCTCTGGTCTACAGGTTACTGAGGACGCTGACTGGTCTCTGGTCTACAGGTTACTGAGGACGCTGACTGGTCTCTGTTCTACAGGTTACTGAGGACGCTGACTGGTCCTCTGGTCTACAGGTTACTGAGGACGCTGACTGGTCTCTGGTCTACAGGTTACTGAGGACGCTGACTGGTCTCTGGTCTACAGGTTACTGAGAACGCTGACTGGTCTCTGGTCTACAGGTTACTGAGGATGCTGATTGGTCTACAGGTTACTGAGGATGCTGATTGGTCTCTGTGTTTCTCTGTTCTTCCAGACCCAAGCAGGAGAGGGCAAGGTCTACAAGTGTCTCTTCAGCCACAAGTTTGAGGAGGCCATGTCTGAGAAGGTATGGAGAAAACCACTGATGGAGACATGTGAAGATGATTCATATCAACATGTATATTATGTGATTTATTATATACAAACATATTCCATTTCTAGATATTCCAGCATAGTCACCGCATAAACAAACCCACAGGACTGTTGGGCTGGGAGGGAGATTTGTGGTCAGGACTGTGTTGGGCTGGGAGGGAGATTTGTGGTCAGGACTGAGAATAAGAATGAAGCTACATGCTTTCAACAGTGGCTGGGTGTTGAACTAAAGGCTTTATTAAAGGGGCGGCCAACAGTGGCTGGGTGTTGAACTAAAGGCTTTATTAAAGGGGAGGCCAACAGTGGCTGGGTGTTGAACTAAAGGCTTTATTAAAGGTCATTAAAGGGGCGGCCAACAGTGAGCAGACATTTTCTTTCTCCAGCTGTAATTTTCCCCAGCTCCTATGCCATATTTGGACGTGTGTAAAAGCTCTCTTTTCATGTGACAATGACTAAAACTTCTCTCTGTCTCTCCTCCTCCCTCCCTCTCTCCTCCTCCCCACCCTCTCTCCCTCTCTCCCTCCCTCCCTCTCTCCCTCTCTCCCTCTCCTCCCTCCCTCCCTCCCTCTCTCCCTCTCTCCCTCCCTCTCTCCCTCTCTCCCTCCCTCTCTCCCTCCCTCTCTCCCTCTCTCCCTCTCTCCCTCTCTCCCTCTCTCCCTCCCTCCCTCTCTCCCTCCCTCCCTCTCTCCTCCTCCCCACCCTCTCTCCTCCTCCCCACCCTCTCTCCTCCTCCCTACCCTCTCTCGCTCTCTCCTGTCCTCCTCCCCTCCCTCCTCCCTCTCCTCCCTCCCCACCCTCCCTCCTCCCCACCCTCCCTCCTCTCCCTCCCTCCCTCCCTCCCCTCTCTCCTCCCCTCCCTCTCTCCTCCCCTCCCTCTCTCCTCCTCCCCACCCTCTCTCCTCTCCCTCCCACCCTCTCTCCTCTCCCTCCCACCCTCTCTCCTCCCTCTCCTCCTTCCCCTCCCTCCCTCCCTCCCCCCAACCCTCCTCCCCACCCTCTCTCCCTCCCTCCCCTCTCTCCTCCCCTCCCTCTCTCCTCCTCCCCTCCCTCCCTCCCTCTCCTCCCCTCCCTCTCTCCCTCCCTCCCTCCCCACCCTCCCTCCCCCCGACCCTCCTCCTCCCCACCCTCCCTCCCTCCCTCCCTCAGTGTCGAGAGGCCCTGACCACACGTCAGAAGCTGATATCCCAGGACTACAAGGTTAGCTACTCTCTGACCAAGGCCTGTAAAGCTGACCTCAGGAAGCACCGCTGTAACCTGGACACCAACATGCCCCGCGCTAGAGAGGCACGACTGTCATATCTGCTACTATGCCTGGAGTCTGCTGTTCACAGGGGTGGGTGGAAGAGAGAGAGTGTGTGTGTGTGTGTGTGTGTGTGTGTGTGAGAGGTGATAAATGCCATACATTAACCATTGAATGTGTATACATGTGTATGAGGGGTGATAAATGCCATACATTAACCTCTCTTGGGTAGGGGGCAGTATTTTCACTGCCGGATGAAAAACGTACCCAAATTAAACGGCCTGCTACTCTGGCCCAGAAACTAGAATATGCATAGTATTAGTAGATTTGGATAGAAAACACTCTGACGTTTCTAAAACTGTTTGAATGATGTCTGTGAGTATAACAGAACTCATATGGCAGGCAAAAACCTGAGAAAAATCCAACCAGGAAGTGGGAAATCTGGTTCTTGTAGTCTTTTCAAGTCATTGCCTATCTAACACACAGTGACTTAGGATTCATTTTGCACTTCCTAAGGCTTCCACTAGATGTCAACATTCTTTAGAAAGTTGTTTGAAGCGTTTATGGTGAACAGAGAGCGAGCAAAGGTTGTTGACTCAGGAAAGCACATGAGTTCAGTGGCGCGCATTCACGTGAGGGGTAGCTTTGTTCCAAAACATTTTTCAAGACATTGGAATCGTCCGGTTGGAATATTATTGAAGTTCTAAGTTAAAAAGGCCCTAAAGATTGATGCTATACAACGTTTGACATGTTTGAACAAACGTAAATATAACCTTTTTTGACTTTTCATCGTCACATTTTGGCCGCGCTTCCTACACTTGGAGTAGCTTACTGAACGCGCAAACAACAAGGAGTTATTTGGACATAAATTATGGACTTTATCGGACAAAACAACATTTATTGTGGACCTGAGATTCCTGGAAGTGCCTTCTGATGAAGATCATCAAAGGTAAGTGAATATTTATAATGCTATTTATGATTTTAGATGACTCAAATGGCGGGTATCTGTATTGCTTGACGTCTTTTTCTGAGCGCAGTACTCAGATTATTGCAAAGTGTGCTTTCCCCGTGAAGCTTTTTGAAATCTGTCACAGCCGTTGCATTTTAAGGAGATGTTCATCTATAATTCTTTCAATAACAGTTTAATATTTTATCAACGTTTATGAGTATTTTTGTAAATTGTAGTGCTGATTCACCGGTAGTATTGGAGGCAAAATATTTTCTGAACATCACGCGCCGATGTAAAATGCTGTTTTTGGATATACATATCAACTTGATCGAACAAAAAATGCATGTATTGTGTAACATGATGTCCTAGGAGTGTCATCTGATGAAGATCGTCAAAGGTTAGTGCATCATTTTAGCTGGTTTTCTGTTTTTTGTGACGCCTGACCTTGCTAGGAAAATGGCTGTGTGGTTTGTCTTGTGTTGGAACTGTCCTAACATAATCTAACTTTATGCTTTCGCCGTAAAGCCTTTTTGAAATCGGACAATGTGGTTACATTAAGGAGACGTGTATCTTTAAAATGGTGTAAAATAGTCTTATGTTAGCGTCCCACCTCCCCAAGAGAGGTTAACCATTGAATGTGTATACATGTGTATGAGGGGTGATAAATGCCATACATTAACTGTTGAATGTGTGTACTTATTTATTTTACTTTTATTGAACTAGTCAGTTAAGAACAAATTCTTATTTTCAATGACGGCCTAGTTCACTGCCTTGTTCAGAGGCAGAACGGCAGATTTGTACCTTGTCAGCTCGGGGATTCGATCTTGCAACCTTTCGGTTACTAGTGCAATGCTCTCACCACTAGGCTACGCTGATAAATGCCATACATGTACACACATTCAATGGTTAATGTATGGCATTTATCACCCCTCATACACATGTACACACATTCAGTGGTTAATGTTTGAGGGTTGATACTTGTGTGACTTGAAAGTGTGTAATTAAAGATGTATATGTTTTTATTGTTTATGTATAACAATACGAAGCGTGGACGTCTAATTCAGTTCCTAACAGTTGTGTTAATGGAATTCACTCCACAATATAACAGCCACTGTACTAACAGGGCCCCTGGGGGTTATAATGCCTGAATTCCATTAATGCAACTGTTAACCTCTCTGGGAAATGCACTGTAAATGAGGGGTGATAAACGCCATAAATGAACGTGTGCCTGTATAGAAACACATGAACCACATCACTTATTGTTCATTGGGTCTACATTCATCGTGACAAATATATCTAGCTATGTTAAGACTCCAAGAATGAGAACGATTTAAAATATGTTTTAATTCACCAATCTGATTGAATGTTGCTTATATGATTTATAGCTTAAGTTATAGCCTAACATGAAGGAAATGACAGGTCACCTTTAACCTAATGAATGTAGACCCAATGAACGGTAAGTTATGTGGTTCATGTGTTTCTATACAGGCACACGTTCATTTATGGCGTTTATCACCCCTCATTTACAGTGCATTTGGAAAGTATTCAGACACCTTGACTTCTTCTGCATTTTGTTACATTACAGCCTTATTAAAAAAAAAAAAGTTTTTTTATCCTCATCAATCTACACCCATAATGACAAAGACAAAACAGGTTTTTAGACCTTCAGACCCTTTACTCAGTACTTTGTTGAAGCACCTTTAGCAGCGATTACAGCCTTGAGTCTTCTTGGGTATGACGCTACAAGCTTGGCACACCTGTATTTGGGGAGTTTCTCCCAGTCTTCTCTGCAGATCTTCTCAAGCTCTGTCAGGTTGGATGGGGAGCATCACTGCACATTGAGACTTGTCCTGAAGCCCCTCCTGCGTTGTCTTGGCTGTGTGCTTAGTGTCATTGTCCTGTTGGAAGGTGAACCTTCACCCCAGTCTGAGGTCCTGAGCGCTCTGGAGCAGGTTTTCATCATGATCCTTCTGTACTTTGCTCTGTTCATCTTGACTAGTCTCCCAGTCCCTGCCGCTGAAAAACATCCCCACAGCATGATGCTGCCACCACCGTGCTTCACCGTAGGGATGGTTCCAGGTTTCCTCCAGACGTTACGCTTGGCACTCAGGCCAAAGATTGCAGTCTTGGTTTCATCAGACCAGAGAATCTTGTTTGTCATGGTCTGAGAGTCCTTTAGGTCCCTTTTGGCAAACTGCAAGCGGGCGGCCATATGCCTTCCGTCTGGCCAATCTACCGTAAAGGCCTGATTGCTGGAGTGCTGCCTCCCTGACCAAGGCCCTTCTCCACTGGGCGGCCAGCTCTAGGAAGAGTCTTGGTGGTTCCAAACTTTTTACATTTTAAGAATGATGGAGGACACTGTGTTCTTGGGGACCTTCAATGCTGCAGAAATGTTTTGGTACCCTTCCCCAGATCTGTGCATCGACACAATCCTGTTTCTGAGCTCTACGGACATTTCCTTCGACCTCATGGCTTGGTTTTTGCTCTGACATGCACTGTGAACTGTGGGACCTTATATAGACAGGTGTGTGCCTTTCCAAATCATGTCCAATCATTTGAATTTTCCACAGGTGGACTCCAATCAAGTTGTAGAAATGATCAATGGAAACAGGATGCACCTGAGCTCAATTTAGAGTCTCAGAGCAAAGGGTCTGAATACTTATGTAAATAAGTTTTCGCTTTGTCATTATGGGGTATTGTGTGTAGATTGATGGGGGGGAAATATTTTAAACCTTTTTAGAATAAGGCTGTAACATAAAATGTGGAAAACGTGAAGGGGTCTGAATACTTTCTAAATACCTCTAATTGATCTCTCTCCCCAGGTCGTACTCCCAGGTCGTACTCCAGGTCTCCCCGGGATGCTGGTCTGAATACCTCTCGAACCGATCTCTCTCTCTCCCCAGGTCGTACTCCCAGGTCGTACTCCAGGTCTCCCCGGGATGCTGGTCTGAATACCTCTCTAACTGATCTCTCTCCCCAGGTCGTACTCGCAGGTCTTCCCGGGATGCTGGTCTGAATGCCTCTCGAACCGATCTCTCTCCCCAGGTCGTACTCGCAGGTCGTACTCCCAGGTCGTACTCCAGGTCTCCCCGGGATGCTGGTCTGAATGCCTCTCTAACTGATCTCTCTCCCCAGGTCGTACTCCCAGGTCGTACTCCAGGTCTCCCCGGGATGCTGGTCTGAATACCTCTCTAACTGATCTCTCTCCCCAGGTCGTACTCCCAGGTCGTACTCCAGGTCTCCCCGGGATGCTGGTCTGAATGCCTCTCTAACTGATCTCTCTCCCCAGGTCGTACTCCAGGTCTCCCCGGGATGCTGGTCTGAATGCCTCTCTAACTGATCTCTCTCCCCAGGTCGTACTCCCAGGTCGTACTCCAGGTCTCCCCGGGATGCTGGTCTGAATGCCTCTCTAACTGATCTCTCTCCCCAGGTTGTACTCCCAGGTCGTAATCCCCAGGATGCTGGTCTGAATACTTTCTGAATACCTCTAACTGATCTCTCTCCCCAGGTCGTACTCCCTAGGTCTCCCCAGGATGCTGGTCTGAATACCTCTCTAACTGATCTCTCTCCCCAGGTCGTACTCCAGGTCTCCCCGGGATGCTGGTCTGAATGCCTCTCAAACCTATCCCCTCCTCCTCTCTCCCCAGGTCGTACAGTGTCTGAGGACTGCCAGGGAGAGATGTTGGAGTACCGTAGGATGCTGATAGAGGATTTCTCTCTGAGTCCAGAAATAGTTCTCCACTGTAGAGGGGAGATTGAGACCCACTGCTCCGGACTCCACAGGAAAGGACGTACCCTCCACTGTCTGATGAGGGTGGGACGAGGGGACAAGGGAAGCACAGTGGATGGACTCTGTCAGAGCGCGGTGAGATGCACGCACACACTGGAGACACAGCGCCTTCAGAAAGTATTTACACGTTTTGACTTTTTCAACATTTTGTTGTTGTTACAGCCTGAATTTAATCCATTTTAAATTGAGATGTCACTGGCCTACACACAATATCCCACATATGGAATGGTGTTGTTTTTTCCTTCAAATTAATTAAAAATTAAAAGTATTCAACCCCTTTGTTATAGCAAGCCTAAATAGGTTCAGGAGTAAAACATGTGCTTAACAAGTCACACAATTAGTTGCAAGGAATCTGTGTGCAATAATATTGTTTAACATGAGTTTTGTATAACTACCTCATCTCTGTACTCCACACATACAGATAATTGTAAGGTCCCTCAGTCGAGGAGTGAATTTCAGACACTGATTCAAACATAAAGACCAGGGAGGTTTTCCACTGCCTTGTGAAGAAGGGCACCGATTGGTAGATGGGTAAAAATCTAAAAGCAGACATTGAATATTCCTTTGAGCAGGGTGAAGTTATTACCGTAATTTCCAGACTATAAGCCGCTACTTTTTTCCCAGGCTTTGAACCTCGCGGCTTAAACAATAACGCGGCTAATATATGGATTTTTTCCGCTTTCAAAAAACCCCCAAAAAAACACATTCTGTGACGTGCTCAGTTTTTTGGCGGCATGAAGCTTTCATTAGACCAATGAAATTGCCGAACGGGTTAAGGTCAAACTTTTTTGTTTACTGTTTAGATTAAATCGAGCGCTCTCAAACTTCCCATCATTCTGATTACGGTAGTCATTTTGTCACCCTCATCATGGCAAAGACACGGAGAAATGCATATGATGCAGCTTTCAAGTTGAAGGTGATTGATCTGGCTGTTGGAAAAGGAAATAGAGCTGCTGCATAGGAGCTTGGTCTGGAGCAATGACTTTCTTGGTAGGCTACTGTTTACTGCAAATTTTTTATTTTTTGTTACAAGCCGTGTTTCGTTAAAGCCTATTTATTTTTGTTACAAGCCGTGTTTTGTTAAAGTCTGTGAAGTTAATTTGTTTCAATGTACCGGTAGGCACCTGCGGCTTATAGACATGTGCGGCTTATTTATGTTCAAAATAAATAAAACAAATTAATTCAGTGGGTGCGGCTTATATTCAGGTGCGCTTAATAGTCCGGAAATTACGGTAATTACACTTTGGATGGTGTATAAATACAGCCAGTCCCTACAAAGATACAGACATCCTTCCTAACACAGTTGCCGGAGAGGAAGGAAACCGCTCAGGGATTTCACCATGACGCCAAAGGTGACTTTAAAACAGTTACAGAGTTTAATGGCTGTGATAGGAGAACACTGAGGATGGATCAACAACATTGTAGTTACTCCACCACACTAACCTAAATGACAGAGCGAAAAGAAGGATGTCTGTACAGAATAAAAAAAATATTCCAAAACATGCATCCTGTTTGCAACAAGGCTCTATAGTAATATTACAAGAAATGTGGCTAAACAATGAACACTTTAGTTAGGACAAAAACTTGTTAGGGTCAAATCCAATAAAACACATTACTGAGTAACACTACATATTTTCAAGCATAGTGGTGGCTGCATCATGTTATGGGTATGCTTGTCATCGTTAAGGAGATTTTCCAGAAATGAAATGGAGTTAAGCACAGGCAAAATCCTAGAGGAAAACCTGGTTCAGTTTGCTTTCCCACCAGACACTGGGAGATAAATTCACCTTTCAACAGGACAATAACCTAAAACACAAAGACAAATATACAGTGGAGTTGCTTACTTAGAAGACAGTGAATGTTCCTGAGTGGCCGAGTTACAGTTTTTACTTAAAATCTATGTCAAGACCAGATAATGGTCATCTAGCAACGATCAACAACCAATTTGACAGAGCTTGAAGTATTTTGAATATAATAATGGGCAAATGTTGGACGATCCAGGTGTGGAAAGGTGTTAGAGGCCCAGAACGACTCCCAGCTGTAATCGCTGGTAAAGGTGCTTGACTCAGGGGTGTGAATATTGACGAAAATGAGATATTTGTCATCTATTTGCTAACTAAAAACATGTTTTTTTTGGTGGGAATTGTGTGTAGATGGGTGAGAACCCAAAAATCTATTTAACCCATTTTAAATTTGGGCATCAAAATGTGGAATAAGTCAAGGGGTATGAATACTTTCTGAAGACCACATATATACACACACACACACACACACACACACACACACACACACACACACACACACACACACACACACACTGGAGACAGGCATGCATAGACACACGTACAGAAACACAGGTTCAGTAATATGTCACTATTATAAAGTACAATTGTTATTGTTATTGTCCCTCAGCTCCAGAATTTGATCCAGTGTTGTTATTGTAAATAAAGTGTTGTTAATGTAAATAAAGTAGTATTGTTATTGTAAATAAAGTAGTATTGTTATTGTAAATAAAGTGGTGTTGTTATTGTAAATAAAGTAGTATTGTTATTGTAAATAAAGTGGTGTTGTTACTGTAAATAAAGTAGTATTGTTATTGTAAATAAAGTGGTGTTGTTATTGTAAATAAAGTAGTGTTGTTATTGTCCTTCAGCTCCAGAACTTGATCCAGGCAGCTGATCCTGGATCAGACTACAGGATAGACCGGGCCCTGAACGAAGCCTGTGAGTCTGTTATCCAGACCGCCTGCAAACACATCCGCAACGGGGACCCCATGTGAGTACCATCTCACACACACACACGCAAACAGAAGCACACGCACACACACACAAGCACACACAAACACGCACACACACAGAAGCACACACACACACACACACACACACACACACACACACACACACACACACACACACACACACACACACACACACACACAGACAGAAGAACAATCACATGCGCACACTCACATGCACACACACACACACACATTTGTGAGTACTGTAATCTCAGCGCACACAGGTACAGACGCTGAATAAATACACACCTGTCTTTTCTAATGTACCTGTGATGTTTGGCGGCACCTCCAGCTGTGTCTTTCCTGCTGTGTTCGTCAGTTCAGAATAAAGGGGTTAGTTACCTGTCAGGAATATCACTGTTGTCTTCGTCTTGAACAAAACGCCACCGGCAGGAAAAGGCTCCCGAGTGGCGCAGCATCTCAGTGCTAGAGGCGTCACTACAGACCCTGGCTCGATTCCAGGCTGTAGTGTATCTTTACTTTTACTCAAGTATGACAATTGAGTACTTTTTTCCACCACTGCAGGCTGGGCATGGTGTCAGTAATGTGTTCAGCGCGGTGTCATCAGCCCTACTACCCCTACCATTACAATCAGCCCTACTACCCCTACCATTACAATCAGCCCTACCATTACTATCAGCCCTACTCCCCCTACCATTACTATCACCCTACTACCCCTACCATTACTATCAGCCCTACTACCCATACCATTACTATCAGCCCTACTACCCCTACCATTACAATCAGCCCTACCATTACTATCAGCCCTACCATTACTATCAGCCCTACCATTACTATCAGCCCTACCATTACTATCAGCCTACCATTACTATCAGCCCTACTCCCCCTACCATTACTATCAGCCCTACTACCCCTACCATTACTATCAGCCCTACTACCCCTACCATTACTATCAGCCCTACTCCCCCTACCATTACTATCAGCCCTACTACCCCTACCATTACTACTACCCCTACCATTACAATCAGCCCTACTCCCCCTACCATTACTATCAGCCCTACTCCCCCTACCATTACTATCAGCCCTACTCCCCCTACCATTACTATCAGCCCTACTACCCCTACCATTACTATCAGCCCTACTACCCCTACCATCAGCCCTACTACCCCTACCATCAGCCCTACTACCCCTACCATTACTATCAACCCTACTCCCCCTACCATTACTATCAGCCCTACTACCCCTACCATTACTATCAGCCCTACTCCCCCTACCATTACTATCAGCCCTACTACCCCTACCATTACTATCAGCCCTACCATTACTATCAGCCCTACCATTACTATCACCCCTACTACCCCTACCATTACTATCACCCCTACTACCCCTACCATTACTATCACCCCTACCATTACTATCACCCCTACCATTACTATTTGGAATAATACTGATAATTAGTTAGTTACTGCTTACTATGCAGATGTTATTATTCAATGGGGCGGCAGGGTAGCCTAGTGGTTAGAGTGTTGGGCTATTAACCGAAAAGTTGCAAGTTCGAATCCCCGAGCTGACAAGGTACAAATCTGTCGTTCTGCCCCTGAACAAGGCAGTTAACCCACTGTTCCTAGGCCGTCATTGGAAATAAGAATTTGTTCTTAACTAACTTGCCCAGTTAAATAAAAAAATGTTCAGCGCGGCGTCGGTGATATGTTCAGGCTGGGCAGCAGTGAACTTACACATCTCTCTGTTTTGTTCTGAGACTGTTTTTTTAATAATCTCAGCTCTTCGCGAGACAGAGTTGTGGTTGTAAAGGGATGGAGAAGCTTCCAATTGGCTCGTTCATCCCCCTTCCTCTCCACTCTAACTGTTCCCCAGGTCGTTGCTGGATGTGTTGTCAGTCAATTGACCTGGGTGTCCGGGTTAGGGGAGGGTTTGGCCGGCAGGGATGTCCTTGTCGCATCGTGCGCACTAGTGTCTCCTGTGGCAGGCCGGGTACAGTGCACGATGACACGGTCGCCAGGTGTACGGTGTTTCCTCCGTCACATTGGTGCGGCTGGCTTCCGGGTTAATTGGGCATTGTGTCAAGAAGCAGTGCAGCTTGGTTGGGTTGTGTTTCGGGGGACGCATGGCTCTCGACCTTCGCCTCTCTTTGCAGTGATGGGACAAGACTGTAACTACCAATTGGAAACTGGGGAGAAAAAGGCGTAAATGAAAAAATAAATGTATAAAATAATCTTTCTAAAAAGCTGCGTTTGACATGTTAGGAGACGTCCATAGAAACAGAACCTCATTCTAATTCTGTGGCGATGTCATGGTGTCTCTTGGGATTTATTGTGACCTTTTTTGATTGGTTGATAAAGTCATTGCCATATTGTGTGTGTGTAGGATCCTGTCTTGCCTGATGGAGCACCTGTATACAGAGAAGATGGTGGAGGACTGTGAACACAGACTACTGGAGCTGCAGTACTTCATCTCTAGAGACTGGAAGTAAGTCAACTGTGACCCTCTGATCTCTAACCCCAAACTTGAACCTACCTCTTTTCCTAAGTGTTGACCCCCCCCCCTAACCTAAACGTTTAGTTGTAACTGTAGTTATCCAATGTAAATGTCTGGGGCAGAAGTATGTACTGGAAGTCCTGCATTATTAAGAAATGTTCCTAGAAGTCTGAAACACTGGGTCGGTCTACTGTCGTCACTTTAATGTGTAAAACACTGGGTCAGTCTACTGTCGTCACTAAGGGGCCCGAACCATGAAAAACAGCCCCAGACCATTATTCCTCCTCCACCAAACTTTACAGTTGGCACTATGCATTGGGGCAGGTAGCGTTCTCCTGGCATCCGCCAAACCCAGATTCGTCCGTCGGACTGCCAGATGGTGAAGCGTGATTCATCACTCCAGAGAACGTGTTTCCACTGCTCCAGAATCCAATGGCGGCGAGATTTGCACCCCTCCAACCGACGTTTGGCATTGCGGATGGTGATCTTAAGCTTGTGTGCTGCTGCTCGGCCATGGAAACACATTTCATGAAGCTCCTGAGGAACAGTTCTTGTGCTGACGTTACTTCCAGAGGCAGTTTGGAACTCGGTAGTGGAGTGTTGTAACCGAGGACAGACGATTTTTACGCGCTTCAGCACTCGGCGGTCCTGTTCTGTGAGTTTGTGTGGCCTACCACTTCGCGGCTGAGCCGTTGTTGCTCCTAGACGTTTCCACTTCATATTAACAGCACTTACTGTTGACCGGGGGACAGCTCTAACAGGGCAGAAATGTAATGAACGAACTTGTTGGTAAGGTGGCATCCAATGACGGTGCCACGTTGCAAGTCAGTGAGCTCTTCAGTAAGGACATTCTATTACCAATGTCTACGGAGATTGTCTAACCCTAACCTTAAATTAAACCTGCAATACGTACCTTTTTTTTGGGAGACCTGACCAAATTCACATAGAAATGTGAGTTATAGATCTGTCATTCTTATTGAAATCCAGTCTAACGTGATGACCAGAACGGACGCGTCACGTGCTCGAGCGTTGCAAAAATACATTTACACATGCATGTTATTCAATCATTGCACCCACACTGCTCGCGTGCGCCAACGAGCATCTGCGTAGCCAGGCGCTAAAATAGAATTTGACTCTATTTGTGATGCTTGATGCACTACAAGTCCTGCCTCTATCATCTCCTCATTGGTTTTTAGGAGCATATACCCACGTGGGTGATTTAAAGATGAACTGAGGTCCACACCTCAGTCGGTGGTGGTAATGCACCTTAAAGTTGGTTGCCAACCGCCATATAAAGTCGGAAGAAGAAGAAGCCTGAAGGAGGAGAGATTACTAAAAACCAAATTAAGTTTACCGTTTTATCTGTGGATTAATTGTCGGCGTAGAGGATCTTGTGCATTTCATGTAAAATAACAAACTCAATGTTTATATCCCAGGACAAATTAGCTAGCAACAGCAAGCTAGCTAAATAGGACAAATTAGCTAGCAACAGCAAGCTAGCTAAATAGGACAAATTAGCTAGCAACAGCAAGCTAGCTAAATAGGACAAATTAGCTAGCAACAGCAAGCTAGCTAAACAGGACAAATTAGCTAGCAACAGCAAGCTAGCTAAACGGGACAAATTAGCTAGCAACAGCAAGCTAGCTAAATAGGACCAATTAGCTAGCAACAGCAAGCTAGCTAAATAGGACCAATTAGCTAGCAACAGCAAGCTAGCTAAATAGGACCAATTAGCTAGCAACAGCAAGCGAGCTAAATAGGACCAATCAGCTAGCAACAGCAAGCGAGCTAAATAGGACCAATTAGCTAGCAACAGCAAGCTAGCTAAATAGATTGCCATAAATGTTTAATAGAATAAAACTTGCTTTTCAACCTGTCCCCAAATGAATATAGTTGGTTGAGTTTGTTTTGATATTTCAACCTGCTTTCCTGATCGTCTGGTGTAGGGGGACAAAATCAACATGCACCTTTAGAAATGTGTGTTTATAGATCTGTCATTCTTATTGAACGAATAAGACTGCGCGTGCGATCTGGTCAGCATGTAAGAAGCTATAAATATGTTCTATGTGCTCTATTTCTATGCTATTCCTTTTTAAGCTTCATTTTTGCGTCTTACTTTTGGTTTTGTACAACCGGCTTCAAACTGCTGAAAATATAATATTTAAAAAAAAAAAAATTTCACAGAGGTTTAGATGGTACAATGATTAGAATATTAGTAACCAGGAAATGGCGGAGCGATTTCTGCATAGGGCGTCTTTTAACACGTTTGTTTTCATGAATTTCTATGATTTAACCAATTTAGACTTTGCAGCTGGCTCATCTAGTGGAAATCGTGCAGTTGTGGTTCATGACAATAAGCATCAACCTCCGTATAAGAAGTGCCACACTGTCTAACTCTCTACTGCCCCCTGTCTGCCACGCTGTCTAACTCTCTACGGCCCCCTGTCTGCCACACTGTCTCATTCTCTACTGCCCCCTGTCTGCCACACTCTCACTCTCTACTGCCCCCTGTCTGCCACACTCTCACTCTCTACTGCCCCCTGTCTGCCAGACTGTGTAACTCTCTCCTCCCTCTACCAGACTGGACCCCATCCTGTATAAGAAGTGCCAGGGTGACGCTGCCCGGCTGTGCCACACCCACGGCTGGAATGAGACCAGCGAGCTGATGCCACCTGGTGCTGTGTTCTCGTGTCTCTATCGCCATGCCTACCGCACCGAGGAGCAGGGACGACGGGTAAGAGATTCAGGAGTAGCAAAGATGGAGGAGTTACCATGGTTCCACATTACTACTATGGTAGAATACATGATGGAGGAGTTACCATGGTTCCACATTACTACTATGGTAGAATACATGTTGATGGAGATGATGGTGAGGATGAGGGTGGTGGTGAAGAAGATGAGGGTAGGGGGTGATTGGTGATGACAGTGGTAGGTGATTGGTGATGACAGTAGTAGGTGATTGTTCTTACTGTGTGTGTTTAGCTATCCCGTGACTGTAAGGTGGAGGTACAGAGGATCCTCCACCAGAGGGCGTTAGATGTGAAACTGGACCCTGATCTCCAGAAGCGCTGTTTGACTGACCTGGGGAAGTGGTGTAGTGAAAAGACTGGCACTGGACAGGTAGGTAACACACACACACACACACACACACACACACACACACACACACACACACACACACACACAGAGAGAGAGAGATTCGCTGTATTACCAACCAGGTAGGAGGACAGCTTTACCTGACAGAGACCGACGCTTCATCCCAATTCCCCCAAAGTGTAAATTTGCACACTTTCTCACATGGACTTAACTTCTTTGGGCTAGGGGGCAGTATTTTCACATCCGGATAAAAAACGTACCCGATTTAATCTGGTTACGACTCCTGCCCAGTAACTAGAATATGCATATAATTATTGGCTTTGGATAGAAAACACCCTAAAGTTTCTAAAACTGTTTGAATGGTGTCTGTGAGTATAACAGAACTCCTATGGCAGGCAAAAACCTGAGAAGATTTCATGCAGGAAGTGGCCTGTCTGACAAGGTGTTGTTGTTCTTGCTTCTGTTTATTGAAGAGTCAGGATCTTAGCTGTAACGTGACACTTCCTACGGCTCCAATAGGCTCTCAGAGCCCGGGAAAAACCTGAACGATGACGAGGCAGCCTCAGGCTGAAACACATAATCGCCTTAGACCACTTGGCAATCAGAGGACAATGGAATTAGGCGCGTGCCCGATTCGACCCCGTGCAGTATTTTCCTTCGGCTGTTTAGCTAATTGCAGATTCCCGGTCGGAATGTTATCGCTTTTTTACGAGAATAATGGCATAAAAATTTATTTTAAACAGCGGTTGACATGCTTCGAAGTACGGTAATGAAATATTTAGAAATCTTTTGTCACGAAATGTGCCGTGCGCGTGACCGTTATTTACCATTGGGATAGTGTCTAGAACGCACGAACAAAACGTCGCTGTTGGAACATAACTATGGATTATTTTGGACCAAACCTACATTTGTTATTGAAGTAGAAGTCCTGGGAGTGCATTCTGACGAAGAACAGGAAAGGTAATCAAACTTTTCTAATAGTAAATGTGATTTTGGTGAAGGCTAAACTTGGTGGGTGTCTAAATAGCTAGCCCTGTGATGCCGGGCTATCTACTCAGAATATTGCAAAATGTGCTTCATCCGAAAAGCTATTTTAAAATCGGACATATCGAGTGCATAGAGGAGTAATGTGTCTATAATTCTTAAAATAATTGTTATGCTTTTTGTGAACGTTTATCGTGAGTAATTTAGTAAATTGTTAGTAAATTCCCCAGAAGTTTGCGGGGGATATGCTAGTTCTGAACGTCACATGCTAATGTAAAAAGCTGGTTTTTGATATAAATATGAACTTGATTGAACAAAACATGCATGTATTGTATAACATAATGTCCTAGGTGTGTCATCTGATGAAGATCATCAAAGGTTAGTGCTGCATTTAGCTGTCTTCTGGGTTTTTGTGACATTATATGCTAGCTTGAAAAATGGGTGTCTGATTATTTCTGGCTGTGTACTCTGCTGACATAATCTAATGTTTTGCTTTCGTTGTAAAGCCTTTTTGAAATCGGACAGTGTGGTTAGATTAACGAGAGTCTTGTCTTTAAATAGCTGTAAAATTGTCATATGTTTGAGAAATTGAAGTAATAGCATTTCAAAGGTTTTGAAAATCGCACCACAGGATTCAACTGGCTGTTACGTAGGTGGGACGAATTCATCCCGCCGGTCCTAGAGAGGTTAAGAATGGTGGAAAACGCCCTCCAGCCAATGCGTACTGCAATCGGATGCTTTTAACCTCTCTGGGGTATCTGGGACGCTACCGTCCCACCCGCGGGACACACTATTCAACAGCCAGTGAAATAGCAGGGTGCCAAATTCAAAACAACAAAAATCTCATAATTCAAATTTCTCAAACATACAACTATTATATCCCATTTTAAAGATAAACTTCTCGTTAATCCAACCACATTGTCCGATTTTCAAAAAGGCTTTACGGCGAAAGCATAACATTAGATTATGTTAGGACAGCGCAGAGACAAGAAAAACCACACAGCCATTTTCCAAGCAAGGAGAGGCGTCACAAAAACCAGAAATACAGCTAGAATTAATCACTAACCTTTGATGATCTTCATCAGATGGCACTCATAGGACTTCATGTTACACAATACATGTATGTTTTGCTTGATACAGTTCATATTTAAATCCAAAAACCCCATTTTACATTTGGGGTTTTGCCTCCCAAAACCTCCGGTGAATGAGCACATCAATTTACAGAAATACTCATCATAAACGTTGATAAATATTCAACAGTTTTTATAAGAATTATAGATACCCTTGTAACGGCTGTCGTTGGGAATGGATGACCAAAACGCAGACGGGATATGAATGCTCATCTTTATATTTAATTAGAATAAAGTGAATACAGAAAACAAGAAAACGAATAACGACAGGTGACAGTTTCACAGGCTATACAGAATCTAGCAGTGTGAAAAACAACAACCCACAAACCCCAGGTGAAAAACACACTCCTAATATATGACTCCCAATCAGGAACAACAATAATCAGCTGTTCCTGATCGGGAGCCACACAGACCAACAAAGAAACAGACATACTAGAAAACACATACACAGACTTCTTCTGCCACGTCCTGACCAAAATACTACACAACTACTCCCTCTGCTGGTCAGGACGTGACAACACTTCTCCTTAATGCAACCGCTGTGTCAGATTTAAAAAAAGCTTTACGGCGAAAGCAAATTTTGCAATAATCTGAGTACAGCGCTCAGATATCAAAACAAGCCATACAGATACCCGCCATTTTGGAGTCAACAGAAATGACAAAAATTACATTATAAATATTCACTTACGTTTGATGATCTTCATCAGAAGGCACTCCCAGGAATCCCAGGTCCACAAATGTTTGTTTTGTTCGATAAAGTCCATCATGTCCAAATACCTCATTTTTGTTCGCGCGTTCAGTCCACTACTCCAAATGCAGGAAGCGCGCGCAAAATGTCACGATGAAAAGTCAAAAAAGTTTGATTTACGTTTGTAGAAACATGTCAAACGATGTATAGCATTAATCTTTAGGATGTTTTTAACATAAATCTAACATAATATTCCAACCGGACGATTCCTTTGTCTTCTCAACTGTTCTGGGGAACTACAGTAAGCTTCATTTCAGATAATGTGACCGGTGAATTGAAGAACGCAATCTTTTTTATCTGCTAATGTATTGCACAAGTTGACTGCAGGTATTAACCTAGAAAGTGGCTACAAATATTCAACTTTATTGAAAAGTTGAAATAAATAGTTTTGTTGGTATTGAAAACCCATCCCGTGGCTATTTCCAAGTCCCCTGGTATACGGTATATACCGCCCAATTCCCCCCGGTATACGGTATATACCGCCCAATTCCCCCCGGTATACGGTATATACCGCCCAATTATACGGTATATACCGCCCAATTCCCCCCGGTATACGGTATATACCGCCCAATTCCCCCCGGTATACGGTATATACCGCCCAATTCCCCCAGTATACGGTGTATATACCGCCCAATTCCCCCCGGTATACGGTGTATATACCGCCCAATTCCCCCGGTATATACCACCCAATTCCCGCCCAATTCCCCCCCGGTATACGGTATATACCGCCCAATTCCCCCCGGTATACGGTATATACCGCCCAATTCTCCCCGGTATATACCGCCCAATCCCCCCGGTATATACCGCCCAATCCCCCCCGGTATACGGTATATACCGCCCAAGTCCCCCGGTATACGGTATATACCGCCCAAGTCCCCCGGTATACGGTATATACCGCCCAAGTCCCCCCGGTATACGGTATATACCGCCCAAGTCCCCCCGGTATACGGTATATACCGCCCAAGTCCCCCCGGTATACGGTATATACCGCCCAATCCCCCCGGTATATACCGCCCAATCCCCCCGGTATATACCGCCCAATCCCCCCGGTATATACCACCCAATCCCCCCGGTATATACCGCCCAATCCCCCCGGTATATACCGCCCAATTCCCCCGGTATACGGTATATACCGCCCAATTCCCCCCGGTATACGGTATATACCGCCCAATTCCCCCCGGTATACGGTATATACCGCCCAATTCCCCCCGGTATATACCGCCCAATTCCCCCGGTATATACCGCCCAATCCCCCCGGTATACGGTATATACCGCCCAAGTCCCCCCGGTATACGGTATATACCGCCCAATTCCCCCGGTATACGGTATATACTGCCCAATTCCCCCCGGTGGATATACCGCCCAATTCCCCCCCGGTGGATATACCGCCCAATTCCCCCCGGTGGATATACCGCCCAATTCCCCCCGGTGGATATACCGCCCAATTCCCCCCGGTGGATATACCGCCCAATTCCCCCGGTGGATATACCGCCCAATTCCCCCCGGTGGATATACCGCCCAATTCCCCAATCATGTATTACTGCCCTTGGCTTAGCTTCTCAAATACTGACTGTGTTTGCTTGATATATATATGAAGACTGTGTTGTGATGGTGTGTGTGATGGTGTGTGTGTGATGGCGTTGTGATGGTGTGTGTGACAGCGTTGTGATGGTGTGTGTGACAGCGTTGTGATGGTGTGTATGATGGCGTTGTGACGGCGTTGTGATGGTGTGTGTGATGGCGTTGTGATGGTGTGTGTGTGTGATGGTGTGTGTGTGATGTTGTTGTGATGGCGTGTGTGTGACGGCGTTGTGATGGCGTGTGTGATGGCGTTGTGATGGTGTGTGTGTGACGGCGTTGTGATGGCGTTGTGATGGTGTGTGATGGTGTGTGTGTGTGTGATGGCGTTGTGATGGTGTGTGTGTGATGGCGTTGTGGTGGCGTGTGTGTGATGGCGTTGTGATGGTGTGTGTGACGGTGTGTGATGGTGTGTGTGTTCTAGGAGTTGGAGTGTCTGCAGGACCACCTGGAAGACCTGCTGTCAGGGTGTGGAGAGGTGGTGGGCAACCTGACAGAGCTGCAGTCTGAGGTACACTACCACTGGCTTCATGTGGACTGGACTGGACTGGACAGTGAGCTCCAGAATTATTGGCATCCTTGATAATGATGAGCAAAAAAAATGGATAAAATAAATTATACATTCTAAACTATATTATTACTGTATTATATAGTATGAGTTATATTATTACTGTATTATATAGCATGAGTTATATTATTACTATATTATATAGTATGAGTCATATTAGTACTATATTATATAGTATGAGTCATATTAGTACTATATTACATAGTATGAGTTTTATTATTACTATATTATATAGTATGAGTTTTATTAGTACTATATTATATAGTATGAGTTTTATTAGTACTATATTATATAGTATGAGTCTTATTAGTACTATATTATATAGTATGAGTCTTATTAGTACTATATTATATAGTATGAGTCATATTAGTACTATATTATATAGTATGAGTTTTATTAGTACTATATTATATAGTATGAGTTATATTAGGGAAGGGAGTTTTTTTAGAAATGTTTGCTAATATATTAAAAATAAAAAGATATCTTATTTACATAAGTATTCAGACCCTTTGCTCTGAGACTCAATATTGAGCTCAGCTGTATCCTGTTTCCATTGATCATCCTTGATGTTTCTACAACTTGATTGGAGTCTACCTGTGGTAAATTCAATTGATTGGACATGATTTGGAAAGGCACACACCTGTCTATATAAGGTCCCACAGTTGATAGTGCGTGTCACAGCAAAAACCAAAGCCATGAGGTCGAAGGAATTGTCCGTAGAGCTCCAAGACAGGATTGTGTCAAGGCACAGATTTGGGCAAGGGTACCGAAACATTTCTGCAACATTGAAGGTCCCCAAGAACACAGTGGCCTCCATCATTCTTAAAATGGAAGAAGTTTGGAACCACCAAGACTTCCTAGAGCTGGCTGCCCAGTGGAGAAGGGCCTTGGTCAGGGAGGTGACCAAAAACCCGATGGTCACTCTGACAGAGCTCCAGAATTCCTCTGTGTAGATGGGAGAACCTTCCAGAAGGACAACTATCTCTGCAGCTCTCCACCAATCAGGCCTTTATGGTAGAGTGGCCAGACGGAAGCCACTCCTCAGTAAAAGGCACATGACAGCCCACTTGGAGTTTACCAAAAAGCACCTAAAGGACTCAGACCATGAGAAACAAGATTCTCTGGTCTGATGAAACCAAGATTGAACTCTTTGGCCTGAACGCCAAGCGTCACGTCTGGAGGAAACCTTTCACCATCCCTACGGCGAAGCATGGTGGCGGCAGCATCATGCTGTGGGGGTGTTTTTTAGCGGCAGGGACCGGGAGACTAGTCAGGATCGAGGGAAAGATGAACTGAGCCAAGTACGGAGAGAACCTTGATGAAAACCTGCTCCAGAGCTCTCAGGACCTCAGACTGGGGCGGAGGTTCACCTTCCAACAGGACAACGACCCTAAGCACGCAGCCAAGACAACACAGGAGTGGCTTTGGGACATGTCTCTGAATGTCCTTGAGTGGCCCAGCCAGAGCCCGGACTTGAACCCGATTCAACATCTCTGAAGAGACCTGAAAATAGCTGTGCAGCGACGCTCCCCATCCAACCTGACAGAGCTTGAGAAGATCTGCAGAGAAGAATGGGAGAAACTCCCCAAATACAGGTGTGACAAGCTTGTAGCGTCATACCCAAGAAGACTTGAGGCTGTAATTGCTGCTAAAAGGTACTTCAACAAAGTACTGAGTAAAGGGTCTGAATACTTATGTAAATGTCATTTTCCAGTTTTTTATTTGTAATAAATTGGCTGATATTTCTTAACCTGTGTTTGCTTTGTCATTATTGGGGTATTGTGTGTAGATTGAGGGATTATAATTTTTTTAAATCCATTTTAGAACAAGGCTGTAACGTAACAAACTGTGTAAAAAGTAAATTGATCTGAATCCTTTCCTAATGCTCTGTACAGCTACTTATGTGTTATTTCTTTTATCCAGTCTTTTTTGCTCCTCTTCACCAAGGGTGCCAGCCATTCTGTATGTGTGATGTATCTGTGTATATTAATGTCTCTGGCTGACATGGTCTCTCTGCTGTGACAGGACATCCATATTGAGGCCCTGCTGATCCGGGCCTGTCAGCCTGTCATCCAGTCTCACTGCCATGTAAGTTCCAACAAACAGCTACAGAACTCAGCTCTCTCCTCCTGTCTCTCCTGTCTCTCCTCCTCTGTCTCTCCTCCTCTCTTCTCCTCTCTTCTCAGCTCTCTCCTCCTCTCTTCTCAGCTCTCTCCTCTCTCTCCTTCTCTCTTCTCAGCTCTCTCCTCCTCTCTCTCTCCTCCTCTCTCTCTCCCCTCTCTCCTCCTCCTCCTCTCTCCTCTCTCCAGGATGTATCTGATAATCAAGTGGATACAGGGGATCTGATGGAGTGTCTGGTTCAGAATAAACACCTCTCTCTCCTCCTCTCTCTCCTCCTCTCTCTCTCCTCCTCTCTCTCCTCTCTCTCCACCTCCTCTCTCTCCTCCTCTCTCCTCTCTCTCCTCCTCTCTCCTCTCTCTCCTCCTCTCTCTCCTCCTCTCTCGACCTCCTCTCTCTCTCCTCCTCTCTCTCCTCTCTCTCCTCCTCTCTCTCCTCCTCTCTCCTCCTCTCTCCTCCTCTCTCCTCCTCTCTCCTCCTCTCTCCTCCTCTCTCCTCTCTCCTCCTCTCTCCTCTCTCTCTTCCTCTCTCCTCCTCTCTCTTCCTCTCTCCTCCTCTCTCCTCCTCTCTCCTCTCTCCTCTCTCTCCTCTCTCTCTCTCTCCTCCTCTCTCTCCTCTCTCTCTCTCCTCCTCTCTCTCCTCTCTCTCTCTCTCTCCTTCTCTCTCTCTCTCTCTCTCCTCTCTCTCTCCTCTCTCCTCCTCCCTCCTCTCTCTCCTCTCTCTCCGTCCTCTCTCCTCCCTCTCCGTCCTCTCTCCTCTCTCTCCTCCTCTCTCTCCTCTCTCCTCTCTCGACCTCCTCTCTCGACCTCCTCTCTCGACCTCCTCTCTCGACCTCCTCTCTCGACCTCCTCTCTCGACCTCCTCTCTCGACCTCCTCTCTCGACCTCCTCTCTCTCCTCTCTCCCCTCTCTCCTCCTCTCTCCTCTCTCCAGGATGTATCTGATAACCAGGTGGATTCAGGGGATCTGATGGAGTGTCTGGTTCAGAATAAACACCAGAAGGAGATGAACAGGAAGTGCACCGTGGGAGTTACACACTTCCAGCTGGTGGGTCGCTGTCGCTATGACAACACGCAAAACTGACTCGTGTACACACAGCTGGCGGGTCGCTGTCGCTATGACAACACGGACCAAGGAGCTGTCGACCTCACTATGACCCCCCCCCGACTCACACACTCACCATCTCTCTGATGAATGCACACCATCTCTCACACACACTCACCATCTCACACACACCACACACTCACCATCTCACACACACCACACACTCACCATCTCACACACACCACACACTCACCTCCCATGGGAGGCGATGTAAACTGGTAGGATGGGAGGAGATGTAAACTGGTAGGATGGGAGGCGATGTAAACTGGTAGGATGGGAGGCGATGTAAACTGGTAGGATGGGTGGAGATGTAAACTGGTAGGATGTAAACTGGTAGGATTGGAGGCGATGTAAACTGGTAGGATGGGGGGGCGATGTAAACTGGTAGGATGTAAACTGGTAGGATGGGAGGCAATGTAAACTGGTAGGATGGGGGGCGATGTAAACTGGTAGGATGTAAACTGGTAGGATTGGAGGCGATGTAAACTGGTAGGATGGGGGGCGATGTAAACTGGTAGGATGTAAACTGGTAGGATGGGAGGCAATGTAAACTGGTAGGATGGGGGGCAATGTAAACTGGTAGGCTGTAAACTGGTAGGATGGGAGGCATTGTAAACTGGTAGGCTTTAAACTGGTAGGATGGGAGGCGATGTAAACTGGTAGGATAGGAGGAGATGTAAACTGGTAGCATGGGAGGAGATGTAAACTGGTAGGATGGGAGGCGATGTAAACTGGTAGGATGGGAGGCGATGTAAACTGGTAGGATGGGAGGAGATGTAAACTGGTAGGATGGGAGGAGATGTAAACTGGTAGGATGGGAGGAGATGTAAACTGGTAGGATGGGGGGCGATGTAAACTGGTAGGATGGGGGCGATGTAAACTGGTAGGATGGGAGGAGATGTAAACTGGTAGGATGTAAACTGGTAGGATGGGAGGAGATGTAAACTGGTAGGATGGGAGGTGATGTAAACTGGTAGGCTGTAAACTGGTAGGATTGGAGGCAATGTAAACTGGTAGGCTTTAAACTGGTAGGATGTGAGGCGATGTAAACTGGTAGGATGGGAGGCGATGTAAACTGGTAGGATGGGGGGTGATGTAAACTGGTAGGATGGGTGGAGATGTAAACTGGTAGGATGTAAACTGGTAGGATGGGAGGCAATGTAAACTGGTAGGATGGGGGGTGATGTAAACTGGTAGGATGTAAACTGGTAGGATGGGAGGTGATGTAAACTGGTAGGCTGTAAACTGGTAGGATTGGAGGCAATGTAAACTGGTAGGCTTTAAACTGGTAGGATGTGAGGCGATGTAAACTGGTAGGATGGGAGGCGATGTAAACTGGTAGGATGGGAGGAGATGTAAACTGGTAGGATGGGAGGCGATGTAAACTGGTAGGATGGGAGGCGATGTAAACTGGTAGGATGGGAGGCGATGTAAACTGGTAGGATGGGAGGAGATGTAAACTGGTAGGATGGGAGGCGATGTAAACTGGTAGGATGGGAGGCGATGTAACTGGTAGGATGGGAGGCGATGTAAACTGGTA
This sequence comes from Salmo trutta, assembly GCF_901001165.1. NCBI lineage: Eukaryota > Metazoa > Chordata > Actinopteri > Salmoniformes > Salmonidae > Salmo > Salmo trutta. The sequence goes on from NC_042968.1 coordinate 47,696,828, forward strand.
GGATGGGAGGCGATGTAAACTGGTAGGATGGGAGGAGATGTAAACTGGTAGGATGGGAGGCGATGTAAACTGGTAGGATGGGAGGCGATGTAAACTGGTAGGATGGGAGGCGATGTAAACTGGTAGGATGGGAGGAGATGTAAACTGGTAGGATGGGAGGCACAGGTTTATGTGTATCTGTATTTGACGACCGGCCGTTGTAGATAATCAACCCAGACTGACTCCATCTCTTCCTCCTCCTCCTCTTCCTTCTCCATCTCCTCTTCCTCCATCTCCTCCTCCTCCATCTCCTCTTCCTCCATCTCCTCCTCCTCCTCCATCTCCTCTTCCTCCATCTCCTCTTCCTCCATCTCCTCTTCCTCCATCTCCTCCTCCTCCATCTCCTCCTCCTCATCCTCAGATCCAGATGAAGGACTTTCGTTTCTCCTACAAGTTCAAGATGGCGTGTAAAGAGGATGTGCTCAAGCTCTGCCCCAACATCAAGAAGAAGTGAGTCAGAACCAGTCCCAATGGTACTCTATTCCCTATATAGTGCACTACTTATGACCAGTCCCAATGGCTCCCTATTCCCTATATAGTGCACTACTTATGACCAGTCCCAATGGCTCCCTATTCCCTATATAGTGCACTACTTATGACCAGTCCCAATGGCTCCCTATTCCCTATATAGTGCACTACTTATAACCAGTCCCAATGGCTCCCTATTCCCTATATAGTGCACTACTTATGACCAGTCCCAATGGTACCCTATTCCCTATATAGTGCACTACTTATGACCAGTCCCAATGGCTCCCTATTCCCTATATAGTGCACTACTTATGACCAGTCCCAATGGCTCCCTATTCCCTATATATAGTGCACTACTTATGACCAGTCCCAATGGCTCCCTATTCCCTATATATAGTGCACTACTTATGACCAGTCCCAATGGTTCCCTATTCCCTATATAGTGCACTACTTATGACCAGTCCCAATGGCTCCCTATTCCCTATATAGTGCACTAATTATGACCAGTCCCAATGGCTCCCTATTCCCTACATAGTGCACTACTTATGACCAGTCCCAATGGCTCCCTATTCCCTACATAGTGCACTACTTATGACCAGTCCCAATGGCTCCCTATTCCCTACATAGTGCACTACTTATGACCAGTACCAATGGCTCCCTATATAGTGCACTACTTATGACCAGTCCCAATGGCTCCCTATTCCCTATATAGTGCACTACTTATGACTAGCCCCAATGGCTCCCTATTCCCTATGTAGTGCACTACTTATGACCAGTCCCAATGGCTCCCTATTCCCTATTTAGAGGTGTGTGTGCCAGATGGCTACAGAGTCATTTCCATTAGCCCTATTACTTTTCATTGGTTGGATCTTCCACTTAGTAATTCACCCTCCCTCTGTCTCTCTGTCTCAGTACCACAGTGTTCTTACTAATTCACCCTGTCTGTCCCTCTGTCTCTCTGTCCCTCTGTCACCCTCCCTCTGTCTGTCTCTCTGTTTCTTGTCTCTCTCTGTCTGTCTCTCTGTCCCCCAGGGTGGATGTAGTGATCTGTCTCAGTACCACGGTGAGGAATGACACTCTGCAGGACGTCAAGGAGCAGCGCGTCTCTCTCAAGTGTCGGAAACAACTCAGAGTAGAAGAGCTGGAGATGGTGAGAGTTACTCCTCTGTTACAACTCAGAGTAGAGGACCTGGAGATGGGAGAGTTACTCCTCTGTTACAACTCAGAGTAGAGGACCTGGAGATGGTGAGAGTTAGTCCTCTGTTACAACTCAGAGTAGAGGACCTGGAGATGGTGAGAGTTACTCCTCTGTTACAACTCAGAGTAGAGGACCTGGAGATGGGAGAGTTACTCCTCTGTTACAACTCAGAGTAGAGGACCTGGAGATGGGAGAGTTACTCCTCTGTTACAACTCAGAGTAGAGGACCTGGAGATGGGAGAGTTACTCCTCTGTTACAACTCAGAGTAGAGGACCTGGAGATGGGGAGAGTTACAACTCAGAGTAGAGGAGATAGCTGCCAGGTTAGCTGCAGGGAACTAGAGTGGAGACCATACTGCCAGGTTAGCTGCAGGGAACTAGAGTGGAGACCGTACTGCCAGGTTAGCCGCAGGGAACTAGAGTGGAGACCATACTGCCAGGTTAGCCGCAGGGAACTAGAGTGGAGACCATACTGCCAGGTTAGCCGCAGGGAACTAGAGTGGAGACCGTACTGCCAGGTTAGCTGCAGGGAACTAGAGTGGAGACCGTACTGCCAGGTTAGCTGCAGGGAACTAGAGTGGAGACCGTACTGCCAGGTTAGCCGCAGGGAACTAGAGTGGAGACCGTACTGCCAGGTTAGCTGCAGGGAACTAGAGTGGAGACCATACTGCCAGGTTAGCTGCAGGGAACTAGAGTGGAGACCATACTGCCAGGTTAGCTGCAGGGAACTAGAGTGGAGACCATACTGCCAGGTTGGCAGCAGGGAACTAGAGTGGAGACCGTACTGCCAGGTTAGCTGCAGGGAACTAGAGTGGAGACCGTACTGCCAGGTTAGCAGCAGGGAACTAGAGTGGAGACCGTACTGCCAGGTTAGCTGCAGGGAACTAGAGTGGAGACCATACTGCCAGGTTAGCCGCAGGGAACTAGAGTGGAGACCATACTGCCAGGTTAGCTGCAGGGAACTAGAGTGGAGACCATACTGCCAGGTTAGCTGCAGGGAACTAGAGTGGAGACCATACTGCCAGGTTAGCCGCAGGGAACTAGAGTGGGGACCATACTGCCAGGTTAGCTGCAGGGAACTAGAGTGGGGACCACTAAAACACAGCATTAGTAGGACAGACAGGTTGTCCTATTTGTTAAATATTAATTGTCAGCTATTCATATCAAACAAATTAGGTAAATGCGTCATTTTTCTCACATTTTTCTCCTCTCCTCTCCTTCTCTCCTCTCCTCCTCCTCTCCTTTCTTCCTCCTCTCCTTTCTCTCTCCTCCCCTCCTCTCCTCTCCTGCCTCCTCTCCTGCCTCCTCTCCTCCTGCTCTCCTCCTCCTCTCCTCGTCCTATTTGTTAAATATTAATTGTCAGCTATTCATATCAAACAAATTATGTAAATGTCATTTTTCTCACATTTTTCTCCTCTTCTTTCTCTCTCCTCCTCCTCTCCTTTCTCTCTCCTCCTCCTCTCCTTTCCCTCTCCTCCTCCTCTCCTTTCCCTCTCCTCCTCCTCTCCTTTCCCTCTCCTCCTCCTCTTCTTTCTCTCTCCTCCTCCTCTTCCTTCTCTCTCCTCCTCCTCTTCTTTCTCTCTCCTCCTCCTCTTCCTTCTCTCTCCTCCTCCTCTTCTTTCTCTCTCCTCCTCCTCTTCTTTCCCTCTCCTCCTCCTCTCCTTTCCCTCTCCTCCTCCTCTTCTTTCCCTCTCCTCCTCCTCTTCTTTCCCTCTCCTCCTCCTCTCCTTTCCCTCTCCTCCTCCTCTCCTTTCCCTCTCCTCCTCCTCTCTCTCTCTCTCTCTCTCTCTCTCTCTCTCTCTCTCTCTCTCTCTCTCTCCTCCTCTCCTTCTCTCTCTCTCTCCTTCTCTCTCTCTCCTCCTCTTCTTTCCCTCTCCTCCTCCTCTTCTTTCCCTCTCCTTTCCCTCTCCTCCTCCTCTCCTTTCCCTCTCCTCCTCCTCTCCTTTCCCTCTCCTCCTCCTCTCCTCCTCCTCTCCTTCTCTCTCTCTCTCCTCCTCTCCTTTTTCTCTCCTCCTCTTCTTTCTCTCTCCTCCTCTTCTTTCTCTCTCCTCCTTCTCTCTCTCTCCTTCTCTCTCTCTCCTCCTCTTCTTTCCCTCTCCTCCTCCTCTCCTTTCCCTCTCCTCCTCCTCTCCTTTCTCTCTCCTCCTCCTCTCCTTCTCTCTCTCTCTCCTCCTCTCCTTTTTCTCTCCTCCTCCTCTCTCCTCCTCTTCTTTCTCTCTCCTTCTCTCTCTCTCTCCTTCTTTCTCTCTCCTCCTCTTCTTTCCCTCTCCTCCTCCTCTCCTTTCCCTCTCCTCCTCCTCTCCTTTCTCTCTCTCTCCTCCTCTCCTTTTTCTCTCCTCCTCCTCTCCTTTTTCTCTCCTCCTCCTCTCCTCTCTCCTCTCTCCTTTTCTCTCCTCCTCCGCTCCTTCTCTCCTCTCCTCTCCCTGCAGTCAGAGGACATCCGTCTGGAGCCTGAGTTGTATGAGGAGTGTAAGAGTGACATCGGTAGGCTCTGCCCCAGCGTGGCGTTTGGTAACGCTCAGATGATGGAGTGTTTAAAGGAGAGGAAGAAGCAGCTGTCTCAGCAGTGTCACCAGAGGGTGTTCAAACTACAGGAAGGAGAGATGGTGGATCCGGAACTGGACTACCAACTCATGAGGGTCTGCAAGCAGATGATTAAGGTGAGGGGGGAGGGGTCTCTCTCTCTCTGTGTGTGGTTCTGTACGGATGCGGATGCTAAGAACATGTTAAAGAAAATATTCTAGGCCTGTTCCCTCTACCTACCTTTAACTTGTCTCTCTCTGTCCCTCCTGTTGTCTCTCTCTGTCCCTCCTGTCCTCTCTCTCTGTCCCTCCTGTTGTCTCTCTCTGTCCCTCCTGTCCTCTCTCTTGTCCTCTCTCCTGTCCTCTCTCTCTCTCTGTCCCTCTTGTCCTCTCTCCTGTCCTCTCTCTCTCTCTGTCCCTCTTGTCCTCTCTCATGTCCTCTCTCTCTCTCTGTCCCTCTTGTCCTCTCTCTCTCTGTCCCTCCTGTTCTCTCTCTCTCTCTCTCTCTGTCCCTCCTGTTCTCTCTCTCTCTCTGTTCCTCCTGTTCTCTCTCTCTCTCTCTGTCCCTCCTGTCCTCTCTCTCTCTCTCTCTCTCTCTCTCTCTGTCCCTCCTGTCCGCTCTCTCTCTCTCTCTCCCTCCTGTCCGCTCTCTCTCTCTCTCTGTCCCTCCTGTCCTCTCTCCATGTGTCAGCGGTTCTGTACGGATGCGGATGCTAAGAACCTGCTGCAGTGTCTGAAACAGAACAAGAACTCTGAACTGATGGACCCCAAGTGTAAACAGATGATCACCAAGAGACAGATCACACAGAACACAGGTAACACCCTCACAGAACACAGGTAACACCCTCACAGAACACAGGTAACACCCTCACAGAACACAGGTAACACCCTCACAGAACACAGGTAACACCCTCACAGAACACAGGTAACACCCTCACAGAACACAGGTAACACCCTCACAGAACACAGGTAACCCACACTCACAGGGAACACAGGTAACCCACACTCACAGAGAACACAGGTAACACACCCTCACAGAGAACACAGGTAACACACCCTCACAGAACACAGGTAACACACCCTCACAGAACACAGGTAAAACACCCTCACAGAGAACACAGGTAAAACACCCTCACAGAGAACACAGGTAACACACCCTCATAGAGAACACAGGTAACACACCCTCACAGAGAACACAGGTAACACACCCTCACAGAGAACACAGGTAACACACCCTCACAGAGAACACAGGTAACACACCCTCACAGAGAACACAGGTAACACACCCTTACAGAGAACACTGGTAACACACCCTCACAGAGAACACAGGTAACACACCCTCACAGAGAACACAGGTAACACACACCCTCACAGAGAACACAGGTAACACACACCCTCACAGAGAACACAGGTAACACACACCCTCACAGAGAACACAGGTAACACACACCCTCACAGAGAACACAGGTAACACACACCCTCACAGAGAACACAGGTAGCACACACCCTCACAGAGAACACAGGTAGCACACACCCTCAAAGAGAACACAGGTAGCACACACCCTCACAGAGAACACGGGTAACACACACCCTCACAGAGAACACAGGTAACACACCCTCACAGAGAACACAGGTAACACACACTCTCACAGAGAACACAATAGGTCTGATCGCCTCTTCTCCCATTGATCTGTTACCTCTAATAGATGGGGTCAGCTGTTACCTCTAATAGATGGGGTCACCTGTTACCTCTAATAGATGGGATCACCTGTTACCTCTAATAGATGGGGTCACCTGTTACCTCTAATAGATGGGATCACCTGTTACCTCTAATAGATGGGGTCCACTGTTACCTCTAATAGATGGGCACCTGTTACCTCTAATAGATGGGATCACCTGTTACCTCTAATAGATGGGGTCACCTGTTACCTCTAATAGATGGGGTCACCTGTTACCTCTAATAGATGGGGTCACTTGTTACCTCTAATAGATGGGATCACCTGTTACCTCTAATAGATGGGGTCCACTGTTACCTCTAATAGATGGGCACCTGTTACCTCTAATAGATGGTCACCTGTTACCTCTAATAGATGGGGTCAGCTGTTACCTCTAATAGATGGGGTCAGCTGTTACCTCTAATAGATGGGGTCAGGTCTAAGGTCCCTCCCCTTGGATCTTCTTCTCCAATGAGTTTTGAGAAGCAGGTGAGGAAAGAGGATGCAAGGAATGGAGAGACAAGGAATTGGGTCAGAGCCCATGCCATGTAGACCCGCGCCACGTAGACCCGCGCCACGTAGACCCGCGCCACGTAGACCCGCGTCACGTAGACCCGTATTTCTGATGTTTCTGTTTGTCTACCTCCCTCTCAGACTACAGGTTGAACCCAATATTGAGGAAGGCCTGTAAGGCAGACATCCCTAAATTCTGTCAGCCAATCCTGACCAAGGCCAGTGATGACAGTGAACTGGAGGGCCAGGTGATTGGTTGCCTGAAGCTGAAATACGCCGACCAGCGTCTCTCTCCAGACTGCGAGGACCAGATCAGAGTGATCCTTCAGGAGTCGGCGCTGGACTACAGGCTGGACCCACAGCTGCAGATCCACTGTGCCGAGGAGGTAAGGAATCAACCTGTTAATACACATAACACCATTTACACTGTCCTGAAGAGACCTGGCCCTCCTGAGGACCAGGCCAGACTGCTGTCCCTGAGAGATGGTTACTGCTACTAAACATCTAAACCAGGCCAGACTGCTGTCCCTGAGAGATGGTTACTGCCAGACTACTGTCCCTGAGAGA